>NW_017537456.1:1213784-1243586 GCF_001853355.1 Bactrocera latifrons
AGTAGCACCTTTTAGCAAGAGTTATTCTGCGTTGGATTTCGAGGCTGACATTGTTGCTGGTGTTGATGCCGGTTCCAAGATAGACGAAATTATCTGCGACTTTGAAGTTATTACTGTCGATAGTGACTTGGGAGTCAAGTTCCGATTGCACCAACTGTTTGTTTGATGACAGGAGATATTTCGTTTTGCCCTTGTTCACTATCGCACCCATTTTCTTCGCTTCCTTATCCATTCTGGAGAAAGCAGAACTAACGGCGCTGATGTTAAGACTATTATATCAGTACCATCGACATACGCAAGCAGCTGTGCACTCATATAGAAAATAGTACCTTTCTTATTTAGTTCTGTAACTATAATTATTTTTTCCAAGAGTAGATTGAAGAAGTCGCACGATAGTAAGTCTGAAACCTCTTTCGGTATCGAAAGACTCGGGACGATAGTTTCCACAACCGTATACACTTTCAGATATAGCATAATAAAGGCAGTTCCTATTAGCCCTGCTTTAAAATAGTCGAAGTAATCTTTTTACGGGGTTTTCCAATATTTGTCGTGTGGTGAATATCTGGTCAGTTGTTGATTTTCCAGGCCTAAAGTCCCACTGATAAGGTCCAATTAGTTTGCTCACGGTGGGCTTTACTCTTTCATACAGTACGCTCGATAGAACCTTATATGCGATGTTGAGTAGGCTTATCCTACGGTAGTTGGCGCAGCTTGTGCGTTCTGCGTTTTTGTGGATTGGGCCGAGCACACTTACATTCCAATCGTAGGGCATGCGTTCGTTTTTTTGGCTTTCTCAAAACCAATGGTTTCGTTTGCTGCTGTATGTAAGAAGCTTGAAATGCCTTAACACAGTTCCCTTATACCTAGCTGCTGATGAATGTTCTCAGAGAGAAAGAGTGCAAGTGGAGTAGAACTATAGAATATTGCTGTCATATAAACTGAACGATCGGAATCAAGTTCTTACAAGGTATCTTTTGTATTTATGAAGGGCATTAAATATAGACAGGGCAACCGATGTTAACGTTTTTTCACTTTTTTTTTTAATTTTAAGAGATGTTATATAAGCATTAATTATTTATTAATTTAATCAAGTTTTCACTGGCCGTAATATCTTTAAAAGAAAACACGCGTCTCCTATATACATTATAATACATTATATCCGTGCCTACTCCCGCATTAGTGTGGCGATTTCCCACCACACAAATCTGCTCTTCATCACGTTTTATTTATTACTCACCTTGATTTGACTTTGTTTTGACCAACACAAATCATTTCAAACGCTTCAATTCGTCTGCACATTTTCTATTATTTTTCCCAAGATATAAAATACCAGTCAAATATATCAACATTTCATTGCAAGCTCATCTTCTCAGGCATTCGAAGGTAACGCCAGCAAATTCAGTAGTAAGAAGGAATATAAAATGAAAAACAACAACAGCAATACGTATGCACATATGCCTATATCGATGTAGCCAATGCAGCGTACAAAAGACGCCTGTGAGCTTGAAATGTGCTGGCATAAATTCAATAACACAACACAAGAGCTGAAAGCTGACGCTTCTCAAAAAGTAGATTCTTGCACAAAAATGAATAATGATTTTAGCAATGCCAAAGGCAGGGAATTTTTCATTTTCATAGAGCGCTGAGCGTTGAGCTGACAGTAATTTGAGTTGCTGAAGCAGCTGCTGCGGTCAAATGTCAAATTAGTTGGAGCCAAGAAGCCAATTGAAATGAAGGCAAAATTTCAGCAAAACGGAAATTAGAAACAAATATTAAATGCAAATAAACTATAAAAACTGTTTCCAATATACGAGTCAAAGCATTATTGATTGTCATGTGCAGATCGCATGAAAAATGTGGTGTGGAGGCCAATTGGCACATTTTTGTTTTTTTTTTGCTTTATTGAATGAAGTGCTAATGAAGCATGCGGCTAAGCGGCATTAATATTTTATTTTATATTAATGTATTTAATGATGGCACATTGGCATGCATTAACACCGGGCAGGCTGAACACGGTGGCAGAGCGGAGTCTTCGCGTTTGAATTAAAACGCAATTAGTAGCACTGAAAATCAGCGAGAACGGCAATAAGAATGAGAATAATAAAATTCGCGTTCTTGTTTACTTGAATTTTATTTGTGTAACTCTTCATCTGCTGATTTGACCACTTGATCTTTGAATTTGCTCTAAGACTTGGCTGCTGTTGAGGTATTTCTTCTATAGTTTGACCCTGAAAAATGTTTAGTTTCAGAACAAAAGTATGCTACATTAAATAAATAGCAAAGCTTGTAAACAATTTTCAAGAATTTATTAGCATCAAACTTATCCGGGGAGTATTCTCGTAAATAGAAGTTTTTAATTTTTTTTTAATCACAAGTTTTTATCAGAAATTCTTCAGCTGGTGCTGGCGATTCCGCCACGTATGCCGATCCTCCAGTCATCCTCGTTACCTGCCGGCGAGTTTCCACCGGCTACTTCTATAGTATTGCTTATATAATGGCCTAATGAAGAGACTCCTATTGGAGTCTTGGTCTTGTTGCTGCAGTTCGCCCCAGGAGCAGCAGTCCCTGGACAGACCTGGGTGTTGGTTCCGACATCTCTTCACTTCTCTTTGTCACCTTTCCACAAAGTTTGGGCTTTTGTGGTTTTTGATAATCTTGTACATGTGAAAGGGGTCCCCCCTCAGAACCGCTATCCATCCTCACCTTTAACGATCTTGAGGTTACCTCAGTAAAGAGGCCAAGGGGTGGATTGATGTAAGCCTTTATGAGGCAATACGTTCAGCGCAAAGAAGAAGTCGTCTCAACTTACAGCTGTCACGAAAACTTAACGACGACAGGGGGAACGTAGATACGTAGGCATGCCAGGGTTTTAAAGGGACAGGACGGTTGCGACATTAGCCCGTCAGCAATTGCGGATGAGTGTCATCTCATCATACTCAGGTGTCATAATGTCGCAACCACCTGCCCAGCGTTCTAGCAAATCCTGTAGAGTTAATCATACTCAAAAACAAGTTACAAAACTAAAGTCGTCCAGGAGTTGAAAGGTCGCGAATGCCGCAGATCAATTAACGTTACGTAGGATGCACCAACTTGCAGGCAATCTGCACTACATCCCAGCCTACTTAGTGGGATATAAATCCAATTTCGTTCGGCTAACATTGGCGCAACTACCGTAGGAACGTTAACCCATTCGTTAAAATTCATTAAATTAAGCCCTTCCTTTCGGCACTTTTCAAAATTACGCCATTTCGTTAATTATTGATATTTTTCAGAGCTCGTAAGTCAGTGTATAGGAAATATCTTTAGGTTTAATAGAATTTTGAATTTTTTTTTATTTCAGCTACTCATTTGGCCGGAATCATGCCAGCAGGCGGATCAGTTTTTTTTTTAGTGTTTTTTTTTTTTGGTACCTTCGAAGACAATCCATAACACCGTTAGTTTTTAACATTAAAAAAAATAAATATATCTTAGAATAGAGCTGAGTATACCTTATTACGTTGAAAGAAGTTCGAAATATTCAATCGCATACTTTCTCTTAAAAACTTCACGAAAATCGCCTAATTTTTCATGCGTCACACTGGTATAGCCGCTTTACATATTATTTGGAATAGAAAGCTTAAATTGAAACAGAATACCACAGAAGTATAGTTATTTTCATTCACTTACAGTTCTGGTCATATTTGTGTGACTTGTACAGTTCTTTTCTCCTTTTCCTGAAAACACGTAAGTTCACATAGTCTTATTCCAAACTAGATTCGTTAGCAATCAAAAACTATAACTCTTAATATGGAAGATACCAAAGTAATGAACTATCTATTAAAAATATCACCAACGCCTGTGCAATTATGAGTAATGCGCAAAACTGGCTGCAACAGACGAGAAATGGTATCCTCTTAGTCCGCAAAATACAATAGGTCAAAGAAATTAAGAAACGTTGTTGCGGAAAATTTGTTATGAGAAAGCGGCTTTTGTGTCTTGCATATAAATGAATGCTTAAATAGCCAAAATGACTGCAATTTGGAGAATTCGTTGTGCCAAAAGGCAACACTTGCATGTATAATTTTTTGCTAATTCTTTGACAGGCATTAAAATACACGATTCATTAGAAATGAATAATCGGTTTCTAATTAAATTTGCAAATGTTTTGCTCCAAACGGTAGAGAGAAAACTATAAAAAATGGAATTTATCAATTTAATTGAAGACTGTATTTAAGCACTTAGCTTGCGAGCTCGCTTAAATATCTTCATTAGAATAATTCATTTATTTATTAATAAGTTAAATTAAAAACTTGGTTAAGTGACAACACAGCGCATACAGCGCATTGCTTCATTGATTCACATGTATTTGTTTCAACATGAAATTGTGAATGTTTTGCAACTGTACTTAAAAATATTTTTACAAGAATCTAATTTTATTCAAACACAAAAAATTAATTATGTTTTTGAATATTTTTAATTGCAGGTAAGAGTTAAAAGCAATTGTTGATCAACCTTGTAAAGATTGCCAACCAAAAAAAAAAAAACTCAAAATTAGATTGTTTTGTTGCTATGAAGCTGTAATATACAAAAATTTGTTTACACGGTTGCCTTTGGGTGTTCAATAGAAGCTAGATTAGCTCCAAAGAAGTCTTTATCAGAAATATATGCTATTTCTGCGAGATATTTAAAGCAATATTTGATTTTAAATGCTCGACTTAATTCAATTTATCTTATTTGGTATTCATCATTATACAAATATATATACATTGGGAGCAAAAATAAATAATAGCAAGAAAGAAGACCACAGTCCTCAATACTAAAAAAAAAAACCGAATTATTGCATTGAAACGCTTATTGAAACTTGAAATATGATTCAAAATAAAAAACAAAAAAATTATAAAACAAAAAGGCTAAAGTGTCCGTACTGCTCTTTAATCTGAAGATATATAATATACATGTGTATGTATATCGTTTATAACCATTGACCAGCCATACAAAACAATTAAGTAATTAGAATAACACAATAGGCTATGGAATTGTCTAGAAAACCAAGCATATTCATTTGACGTTGTGTTTTTTCCGCTTTATTACAAAAAATATTTAAATTAAAAAGTAGCTCAAAAGCCTCGAAGAAGCTAAATATGCCACATATTCTATTTTGTTATATAATAAGCTGTAGAGCTGAATAAATTTACCAAAAAAATTTAAAAAAAAACACGTAAACTTCGATTGCAGCGAAGGTAAACACTGTGATCGGTTTATATGGAAGCTATATGCTATAGCAATTCGTTCTGAACAGTTGTTTTGAAGATTGTATTGCTACCTTACGTTTTTCACACAAAAACTTGATTCCGATCATTCAGTTTGTATGGCAGCTATATGCTATAATAATCCGATCTGAACAATTTCTTCGGAGATTACTTTGTTGCTTTAGAATATAAAATGTGCCAACATTTGGGAAAATACATTGCGAAATGTGAAAGTTTTCCATACAACAACTTCATTCCGATCGTTCAGTTTGTATGGCAGCTATATGTTATAGTGGTCTGATGGGCAGTTCTGACAAATGCGCGCTTCTTGAAGAGAAAATGACGTTTGCAAAATTTCAAAACGATATTTTAAAAACTGAGGGACTATTTCGTATATATACAGACAGACGGACATGGCTAAATCGACTCAGCTCGACTTACTGATCACTTATATATATACTTTATAGGGTCTCCGACCCTTTCTGCTGGGTGTTACAAACTTCGTGACAAACTTAATATACCCTGTTCAGGGTATAAAAAGAAAACACGTAAACTCCGATTGCAGGGAAGCCATAATACCCTTGCACAAATATAATATTTCTTACAAGAAATTTTATCGCTCAGTTTGCATGGCAGCTAAATGCTATAGTGACTCGAACTGAAAAACTTCTTCGGATATTGCTTTTCTTTTCTAGTTAATAAATAATCCATGCTTAATTTCTTGAAGATAATAAGAAAATAAAATCCTTAGTCTAAGTCTTTAAGGACTTTACTTAAAAGAGTTGTGGAAAATTTCATGAAAGTCGGTTGAGTAGTTCTTGAGAAATCTTGCCACTCATCTTCAAAAACACATTTTCGAGAAAAACACGTTTAAAGGCGGCGCACTTAGCCTAGCAGCCTCGAGCGCAAAAGTTCTCTAGGCTGTATCTCCGAAACTATTACTCGAACCAACTTGACATTATTCTGGAAGCGTTGGAAAATTTAATAAGACAATAAAAAAATTCGATTTCTTGAAACCTGTAACCATGCAACCCCTTAAGTAAAATTACGCTTACAAATCCCTAAAAGAGAGTTCGAATATGTTCAAAGCTTCTCAAAACTTCAGAGAACTTATTTTATTGATGTTAACGATTCCCCTCTCTGTCTCTCTTTAGCCTTGTCTGTTAAATAAGTACACTGCTGAAAAATATATTAGCATGCGCCCTTATGGAAAAGACTGACGTACCTTATATATCTGCTAAAAAATCCGCTTCAAAGAATGTCTAAACAATAAATGCATGCCAGTAAATGCTAAACACACTACTAATCTCTAATTTGACCATGAAAATAAAAAAAATAAAAAACAATTCCCAAATTCAACTAATTAACTAATTTTGTTCAGCGTTTATAAAAAGGTGATGACTAAATGTTTAATGGATTAATACAAATTCAAATTTGTCTTTTTGTAGTTCACCAAAATTGTTTTGATCGCTTTTACTTTTGTGCCACCGACGAAAGTGTGAAGCTGTGGAGACCGCATAAAGAGTACTAATTTAGAGGAGCTATTAAATTAGCATGGCACAAATTACCTATAATCAAATGCGAAAGCAATGATTTCAGGATTTCTACTTAACACATGCGTTATTATTAAGATCGGAGAGTTGCTTCATTTGCCTGACAACAACTTTCTTTCCAGCAATTATATATATATATACATAAGTATATTATTATATATATACGGATATGTATACTATATACTGAGTAAGCGATCATTTGATATATAATAATGACAAATCAAAGCCTTTTGCATCATCATGAAACAAAATTTCAATGTCCGACCCACGAATGCTGCTAAGCTTCGCAACGCTTCGTGTCTTAAGACTTTTGTAGCCTCCCACAAATGAAAGGCAGTTAACGCGGGATCATTTGTCAAGTTGTTAGTGGGCTTAACTCACGTAATTTAATTACAAGTATTAGGAAAATCCAATGTACTTCTTTTGCTAATAACGAGCTTTATCAAATTAACATCATCTCGATTGGGACGATTTATTGGCGAAAGACTTCGCTAAATTTTATACAATAATTACTGTAAAGTTTTTACAATAATAACTTTATTATATGCGTAACCTAATTTACTCGCTTTTGAAGTACTATTTATGAAATCCTAGAAAAGTCTCTAGATATAAATATAAATATGTAGATATAATACTACAACTAATATTTGCTCAAAATCGTCTCCAAAACAAATACATATAAATAATTTAAAGGTATTATTCACTTCTAAGTTTAAACTTATGAAGCTGCTGAAAATAAAGCGATAAGCAACAAACAAAACACTCATTCAATTTGAAACTAATTATGGACCATTAATAAGCTGAACACTTCAAAAACATGACAGACAAAACAAATAGACAAAGATACTGGAAACGAGAACAACACAAAGCTTTTGATTGCAACTCAATTGAAGTATTTGATGCGCATTTATTAACATAAATAACAAAAACTAAATTCTTTTCGATTTTAATGGCAATATATTAGAGATCTAAAGTAGCTGAAAAGACAGAAAATCATTATATATTTATACACCATATGGCAGAATAGATTTATAAATTGATAATGACACATAAATCAATTGTAAGCATTTTTAAATGTTTACCCAGAAAAAAGACAGGCTGATGAAATTATATCGTTATATCGTTTATAGTGCTTTTAATTTAATAATATTGAAGGAAAAATGAGCAATAAATTGGGCGATTTTCAGGGAGATCCATTTTCAGGTTTCCTGCTTTTTTAAAGAAAAAACCCAGAAACTTCAAATTGAATGAAGAATATTTATAATCAATCGAAAAAACATTCGTTGGCATATAATTTTTTTATTCTATCTCTTTCAAATGCTGGCCGCGGCCCTCAGATGGTACATCCATTGAGTCCAATTTTCGATGACTCTTTCAAGCATTTCGACTGGTAACTCGAAAATGACACTCGTGATGTTATTTTTGGTGCTATTATCTTTCGAAAAGTAAATAACGATTCAAAATTTATGTAAAACTACAGCAGAGGCTATTGTCTTTTTCTGTAAAAGTTTCAGATCCCTAAAAAAAAATATAATATAAAAAAGAACATCGTCAGCAATTGTCTCTATATTTGTATAACAAAAAAAAAAAAATTTAACTTCATGCTTCATGCTAGAAAGCATTATATTGACTTAATTAACAAGTTATATTCCTGTTTGTGATGAGCGTAACGCTTATCTTGGCGATGATTTCAGAATATCTACATTTTTTTATCATTTATAAACGTAAATAATGTGCTATGCTAATCTACTGATTTTAACGATGTGTCATACATTACTACCCTAAGACCCCTCTGCATTTTCTAGTCTAAGCCGAAAGTTATGAGTAACTATTCTGTATTCTTCAGAATTGTATAGAAATATAAACATTCGGCAAAAATAAAAAAAAAATGTTAATGAAGTATCAGCATTTAACATACTCAGAGGAGATGCCCACCAAACAGGTTCAATACTGCGTGCCAGAGCATTTAGCGTTGGACCTGATTTGCGTTAAGCCGAAACCGCTTGGCTCATCTGCCAGCTAGCAGAAGAACCTGTCTAGCACACTTCAGTCACAGCTTAAGCTTCACTTAAGCCTTACGTAAGTCGACTTGGGGCAAGCCCCTCTATTATCATAATCTATATATACACCACCGAACCGCGAGAAGCTTATGCTAATAACTCATGTAAAATGCACAGTGCCAATTTGTATTTATTTCTTATATTAAATTTGTTGTAATTGTTACTAAAGATTTCGCTAATGTAATTTATTTACATTTATAAAAACCATTTGTTTGTTTGGGAGCTTTAGGATTGCTAAGCCAGTGTTGATGGCAGGTGTATCAATCAAAGTTTTTGGTAAAAAAATAAGTATGCTGTTATTAAAGTATACGCTAACCAGCTTAAGAATTAAGTTTTTCACTATCACGTTACGTAATATGTGATACAAGTCAGCTTATACTTTGATTTGCAACTTGATAATTTGACAGATTATAACGTAAATGTAATTAATAAGTAATAATATTAACGAATGAAATGGGGTTCAAGGTCAATCATATTAGATATGAGCTTTGCAGAGCCGAAAAAATATGTTGCACTCCATTAACGCACAAAAAAAATGAGCTGGAGTTAAAACATCATCCGGAAGAGGTATGAAGATGAAGAGATTCTATTGTTAATTAAGCTTTTACTTTTTTATTCTCTGATTAAGGTTATTTTTAGTTCGCCATGGAGTTGGTACCATAGGTATATTATATATATGATCACCTTGCCGAGCTCTGACGATTTAGTTCTCTGCTTCTTTGTCAAAACCGCCTATATCGGATCACTATAGCAGCTAGTCTCCATTGAAACTGATCGATCGATATCAAGTGGTTAAATGGAAACTGTATTCTTGTAAGAAATCTTCTATATATTCTTATAAGAAATCTTCTATATTTGGTTAATTATAGCTACGTTGCAACGGAAACTAACCCATTTCTTGTTAATTAATTAAGAGCGTATTATTTGATAACAAAAAGGGTTGAAACCCGCGATAACTGTCATTCTTAGCAGCATCGTTTTCAAAGAAATATGGTCCTACGATTCTTTGGACTACCAAGATCAGGATAGGTAGCTCTTGAATCTCTTCAGATTGCTCTTCGTCTCAAATGTGGCAATTTTGCTTGTTTACAAAATCTTTGAGTCAGAAAATGGACCTCATCGCTGAACAATATTCGGATCGAAAACGTCTGATCTTCTTGGAACTTTTTTGTATTTTGTTGGCTTTTAATTTAAGAACAAGACATTCTATATGGTACGTCAGTCCGAGTTGCTGCGAACGGCACTGAATCAATTTTCCACGGTCATCGTGTACACTCTCCGCTGCCGCTGCCATTTTTAAACTATAAAGACTCCTAGTAGATGTATTACTTGGCTTGATTATCTAATCTTTAAGTAATTTAATGTCATTTAAACAAAATTTAAAGTATATTCCTTAACTATTTAAATCAAATACTTTTATTTTAAAGTTCCAAGAATAAAGCTTGTTTGGATGAAATGAAAAATTAATTTTTTAATACGGGATTAAAACAATATTTCAAAAGCTCGTTGTAACCAATATTTAGGCAACACTGGCGTAACTATCTTCAAGCTACAATTTTTGTTCCACCTTTCTTATCCACTTTTAACTTACCACTTAATTCATCTTACTTAAAACTGTCTGCTGAAAAATTCAAATAAACACATGCTGCCGAACAATCAACCAAACCCAAGCAAACCTTACTACTACTTTTAGCGATTACGAGTGTCTAATAAAAGTCTAGCATGCTTAATTTCTATTTGAGGAGAAGCTTTCGATACCTAAGAGAATCTTGTGCATAACAAGTTTTCCTTCGTTCATTTGGTTGCAAATTGCGCAAGGTATGCTGTAAAGCACGCCGCATTTATTTTTATTTACTTTAATCCGCTTGTTGGCTTTTGCTTTTGAAATTCATAACCATTCCAATTGGTTTTTTTTTTTCTCAGCTACTGCTTCAGCAATAATTGATGGACAATTAATTTAATGATAGTGCTGCTATGAGAATAAGTATTTGCTTGAAATCGACTGACGTGGCTTGAAATTCGCACTCTACCACTGGCAGAGGCAATTAAGCAGTCATTTAGTTCTTCAGGAATTGCAAAAGAGTCGAATTCCTATTAGTTTGTGCTTCAGAATGTATAATTATGAAATTAGAGCTTTCTCTAAGTATACTTGCTAGATTTTTTTTTTAATTTAGTGGTAATCTTTACACCCCATCGACTTAAGAAAATTATAAAATTGGAGTTATCATATGTCAAACAGCCTTGAGCTTTCACCTACGATAGCTGAAGAAAAAGCTCTGTAAGTATTTTCGTTATTTTTATGGCTTAAGCTCCGAGAAAGTTACTGAGCGTAATGGAAGAAGATCTATTTTACGAACCCACAATCCAACGACCAATTTTTGAGCATCCAAGCAAAGGATTTCAATAATGCTGCAACTTAGTTGTATTATGTAACATATTATAGGTTAGGTAAACAACCTAATTGACGATATATAGCTAGCTACATGCCAAATAACTAACAAAGGCTCTTTTATCTATTAAAACTTATACGCCATTTACGTTACGCTATATTAAGATCAATAAAACTAGCTTAAGATTGCTTTAAAGTATGCTCAAAAGGGCTTGTAAATAAAACCAAAATTTTAAACAAAAATCTAAATAATACGAAAAGAAGATAAAGGAAAGCTTGTTAGAAAAAGTAATAAAAATAAAAAGAATAAATACTACTAGCTTGCAACATTACCGTTACACACTTAGTGGGTTAACGCTTAGTGGGTTAATAATTTGCTAGTAATTTACACTAGAAAGCTTTAAAATCTTTCTAAGTGCTGCAGCAACGATCGCATTTGTTCTTGCTTTAGCTTTAATTATAGAAATGAAACAATAACAAAGGTCGTAGCTAGATAAGACCTATAAGTTTTGTATGGTCCTTATTATTTTCTTTTACATCGTATTTGCATACTGATGATATTTAGAATAAAAGTGAGCTAACAACTGGAGATACAGCTTAGACATAACTGGCTACATTTAGTTTATATGTTATAGTATCTAGGTTTTAGAAGTATTTTTTTTTTATTGATATTTAGTTTTAACTTTTCAATCCCGAAAAACCGCAGTATTTATTCAATAAGCATTCCTTCCCTTTACTGAGATGGTTACCACTTCGTTAATTAACTAAATTATTTTGCTAATTATGTTCGAAATAAAGATAAAAGCTTTTTTGATGTTAAGATAATAAAATATTCTAATTCCTCCTCAATCGATTTTATCAATGGACATGGAGTAAAGTAAGCCGGATTTTAGAAAATTCTATTATTACCAAAGCTTTAGGGCTAGATTTAGTTTTCACCCAATTTGATCAATTTTAGGCATCAAGATAAACTTTTATTAGAAAACAAGTTCACTCTCTCATATTTATTGAGACAACTCTCATGTTAGAAGATATACTATGGGTCGTATTAAGTCACCCGGAAGTTCGGCAAGTTTTGAACCGATTTAAGTAATTTTTGCAATCAGACATCCTATCATCAAAAAAGAATTATCTACGAATTTCAATACATTAGATATAGATATCATATACATTTCATATATCTCACACTTCGACCGATATTTTTCAACTATAGACACTGGGGCCCACTTATTCGGTACCTAGAGGTTTGAGCTTTGCTCCACTGCAAAGACACTATTTGAGAAAAGATTTATCCTGCAACGTTATTAGGTACTTTATTTGTATAGTGGTATGTGAAAGGATCAGAAACTAAACTAAAATTGTGTTATGTGGAAAGTAGGCGTCATTGTAGTTCGATTTCCTCCATTTTCGAAATGTAACAGAGGAATATCAGAAGAATGATTTGATGTCCAATTTCGACACCGGCTCTTATGGCGCCCAGCATGTTAAATTGAATGTCTCTGCCGCATTTAGTTATTCATAAATATAAGAGATTATTCATAATATCGAGTGAGATTATCATCCGATTTTATATAATATATTTTCACACCATAGTAAAATTTGAAAATATTTGTTCTTAGCAAATTTCAGATAATATAGGTTGCTATATTGGCTAATAAGATATATATACACATGAAACTTTTAGGGGCAGAAACAGACCTACTTTTTGAAGAGTGTCAAACCACAGATGACCCTCCTTATTGTGATTTGTTGTACTAAACTTGAGCTCTGTATCTTAATTTACGGCTCAGTTATGGCATTTTACAAGTTTTCAGTTAATGGCGTTTTGTGGGCATGACAGTGGTCCGTTGTTTTTACTTTTTATAGGGAATATGTGTACCAAGTTCCGTCAAGATATATTAATTTTTACTCAACGAACAGACAGATAATTACGCGGATTTCGTGTTGTAAGAATATACAAATTCGCAGTCGTAAAACCACAGAAAAGGATTGCGTATTTCTGTAGCGAAAAAATATGGTATTAAATATAACATTTTTATAACCAGTCATGGAAATAAATAACATACCAAAAGCATTTTTACTATTCGTGGCACTTCAAAGCACATCACTAAAATCTGAGATAAATATGAAAGCAAAATAAATTATTCTAAAACTGCCCCGCATTTAGCACATTTTTCCGCAATTTTATTGAAACTGGAATTGGTGCGATTTAAGAATTTCAGTCCTTCTAAGAAGAGCTTCGTAATAAATATTTGTGTTGCAGAATGTTAATAGAATTTCAAGGAATTCTAAGCAAAGGAACACACGAGCGAATACATTTAAAAGAATCTCAGCAATTCATCTCCAAGTGCGATTATTCAAAAAAGAAATGGAAAGACAGTAATCCTCTTTGAACACTGATTTTATGATTAGCCTATTTTGTTTTTGCTTTAAGATATTATTATTTTTGCAATAAAAACTAAGATCTAAGCATATGTGTAACCCAAAAACGATAAATTATGTAGTCTTTGTTATCAGATATTTAAAAAGGTATCAATATTACATATATATATGTATACATATTAAATAGTTGCGACATTTAAAATACATTTTTCGATTTTTTTTTTTTATTCTTTTTCGCCTTTTGTGCTTTTATACCCACGCCAAGTTCGTTGCTTAAGTCTTCTGTAACTGACAGCCAAAATGCACGCCAGTTTTATTGCTCTGTTATTATTGCACCGCGTTTAAGCGCCTAATTTGCCATTTCCAACTATTATTAAAATCAACAAATGCTAAAGTTTGCGACAGCAACCACAATTGCAACAACAACAATGTAATTATAAATGAAATCGGTACGGCAACGTGTGAAAAATTTCACACCGCATTTAAGTTTGGTCTCAGCGCTACAGCGGTTCAATCAAAGGCAAATCACAGCGCTACAACAACAAAAACAATATGATTCGATGTATAGATTGAACTAAAGCAAACTTTGCAGTTTTCATCGACGAAAGCATATCAAAATGTGCGAATGAAGCACAGTGTGCGACACTGTGGACATTGCAAAAGATCAGCGCGTCTTTGCGAAAATAAGATTCAAAATACAATAGCCTAAATTCAAAAACAAGTATAATTAAATTTTTGAAGCTAATTTAAAGAGTTCCAAGTTACAATTTACAAAAAAGCTTAGCTGTTGTTTCATACAAAGTAATATTAAGTAACTTTAAAAGAACTTTTTCTCAAAAAATTTGTCAAAACTGTGATCTTTTTTTCTTTTCTCATCAAATAATAATGTATTATTAAAAATGTATCGAAGATTTTTGTGAGAATTTAGTCAATGTTATGCTAAAACTTTTCCTGCATAACAGTCCAAGTTAAGATGTTACATCGGCTTCCTCGGATAAAAAACAATATTTTTTAAACAATTTTTTCTCATATTATAGTAATAAATGAAATATTTTTTTTGAATTTTTTGTTGTTATAAACATACACTATTAAAAAAGAAATTCTGCAATTTTTGGAAAAAAACTCGCCAATTGCAATGCCTTTTCCGGTGACACATCGGAAAAAAGATGCGCCCGCGTTGGCAGGATAGCTCCTTCCAGGATCATCTAAAGTGAAAAAATACGTGATTTAGTTAAAACCTTAACTTAGAACCTGGACGAAGGGAAAAAACTAAAAATTAGGTTTTTGGCAGAAATTTTTACAAAAAGGGAAAACTTTGCAACATTTTTTTTTTTTTCAAATAGTTGTAATCACAAAAAACCGTTGGTTGAGTATATAAGAATTTTATTTCAAAGATGTGTGAATATGAAAATCGGTTGAGTAGTTCTCGTGTAATCTTGCTAACTGACCTCAAAAACACAGTTTCGAGAAAAACGCGTTAAAAGATTTGAATGACAATAAAAGCTAGCTGCGAATTCAAAATTTCTCCGAAACTATTGCTCGGTTCAACTTGAGAATGTAGGACAATTTCCTTTAAATAAATATTAATACGATAATAAAAGTATACTCCTTAGGCCTAAAAAACACTTTCGAAATCAAAAAAATTATTATTTGATTCAAAATCAATCAAAATTAAAAAAGATATATTCATTCCGATTCTTATTATCGAATCGAAAACGCCATCATATCCGTTTCTGAAATTCATTAAATTCTGCTCGATCACTGCTTGTTTCGCTGCAACTCTTCTTGACGTCAATGTCTACATGAAAGCTGTGCGGTTAATCATTAGCCAACGATAACTCGTACTGATTGCTTGATGGTGATGTCGACCTGATGTGATGTGTTGATGATGATGTTGCAGTTTTGATGTTATTAGCAAGTCGTTGAGCTAATGCTGAGCCAACCAAAAGTGATGCAGAAGTTAGTGACCCCAGTGTGTGGTAATCAGTCAACGTAAGCCATTTGCAACACCACTAAATAATCACGTACCACAACAACACATAAACAACAACATAAACAAGCAAGCGCAATGATTGAAATTTTTGCAGAGCATTCCAATTCGCTTGCACACATACTCGTCTATGCGCTTTACTGTGTTTGGAATGGATAGAAACGAAGTCGAATATAACAATGAAATATGCAAAAGATTTGGCGCATAACAATAAGAAAACTTTCCTGCACCAGCACAACTGCGGCTACCAACACGCGTGCATCTGAATTGAAAATCACCATAAACACCGAATAGTCGCTCATTAATTCCCTCGCTTTTTACATAATTGTCGACTGTTTTTTTCTTGTTGTTGTTGTTGTTGTTAGATAAGTGCGTTGGAAACTGTCACAGCAGCAAAAGTGGTGTTTAAGCTGAATGAAAAAGTAAATGTGCAAATAAATACAAAATGTAAAAAATGTTTAAGAAAAACGAGTAAAAAAAATCCGCGTCTTTGTTTGTGAGGTTTTCGGTTGTTGTGTCCCCATAATGCTTTGGTGAAGCGCGAAATAACACCCATTGACAATTAAAATTTTCAGATACCGCGAATGCATTGCATTCACTGCTTTGCGTCGCGCATTTTTCGTTTTTCTTCTACTTGTTTTCTCGCCGTTGCATGGCGCTGCTGCCTGCGCTGACATGGGTTGGGCGTTGCTAATTAATTAGCGTCAGATTATTTAACCTGGTGACATAAAAACGCAACGGGAAAAAAGGAAGCGAGATACTAATAAGCTGGCTTGTGGAAAAATAGACAGTGCGGCACTGCACTGTGGCGGCGGCACACTTTTGTGTGTCTCCGCTTTTAAATATTGCGTATTTGCATACAAGCTTGCCAAGCTGAATGACTGTAGACTGCGAACAGATTGTTGACTTTTAACTGCGGTGTATATGCTTTCAATTATTTTATTGTATTCTTTTTATACTCTTGCAACATGTTGCTACAAAGTATAGTAGTTTTGTTCACCACATCGTTGAACGTATCTAAAACGTATATAAAAAGTTATGAGGATGGCAAAAAAATTTGAAATCCGTGCAATCTCTAATTGGATCAAATTTTCGCTCCAGCCATATTTGAAGTTTTTTCTGGTTTTAAATTAAAAAAACAAAAAAATTGTATAGTTATTAAAAAAAAAGCTTTTAAGAAAAACCCGAAAAAAACACTAATACTAAAGTATTCTTAATAAATAATTATTTTTCTTTGACTATAAAATTACGTATTGGTGTCACTATTTTATGTATAAAGTATCATTACTGAAGAGTGGCCAGTACTAAGCATCAATCTGTCAGCAATCTATATTATACTTGTTACCGATAAGTTGCCACAATATTTTTCTAGCCAGAATGCTAAGATAATTTTTAGCATGATTTTTAAGCGCAAAACAAACTTCCAACTGCCGCAAACAAATTTTCATATTTTGTTTATACTGGCAATATATACTTTCCGGATCTCCAAAGAAGCCTAGCATGTTATTCATATCCAAATTTGTTTGAGTAATGGCTTTGACGGGTATCTCTTAATTGAAACAAATGTGCAAGAGTTTCAGAGTCTTAGTTATTAGAATTGTGTAAAAGAAGTTCTTTCAAGCTCTGACGCGAAAAATGATTTCAATCAGGCCGAAAATGTTCTTACAAAAAAACTAAGGATTGCTCCTGTCTAAAGAAAGTAATGAATTCTTCTCCATATTTACTGTGTCAAGAGATATGTGTATCAGGAACTTATAGCTATTTCGCTTGACGTATAAACTCAAAAAGAAAGCAGTTCCTTTAGAAATACATGATTTTATAATCATGTAATTCATTTTTTAATATTTCTGTGTCTAAATTAAAATTAAAATACTTGCTGTGAAGGATCTGGAGACTTTGCTGCAATGTGTTTGCTTCAACATTGTATTTTGAATTTAGTAACTATGCTCATTCTATATAATAATTTCAGCATTAGTTTCAGACTCTCTTTCTTTCTTTTAAGTTTGTTTAGCTATTTGAAAGCTTCAAAAGCTTTTAAATAAACACAATTAACATTTTTAAGCCCGAAAAATGTTACAACTTTTTTAGCAAACTTAAAATACCCGATTCAACGTATAAAATTTCGGGAACCCTTTCCAGTTGATAACTGTGCCCAAAAAATAAGGTGACATTTGAATTTAAATTGCGCTCTTCGAAGGATTTGAAGAATTATTTTTTTTCAGGTTGGTAGTACTGTCAGTCACATTTATGTCAAATTTCATGTCAAAATATTCATTCGTGTTTGAGATACGTGTCCTTTTATGAGCTGCTAAAAGTGAGTTTTTCGTTTTTTGCGATGTCGAAATTTGTTGAGCAAAGAATTTGCATTAAATTTTGCTTACGGAATTTTCTGCTGCGGATACGTTGAGGATGGTGCGGAAAGCCTTTGGTGATGAAGCTATGTCTAAAAAAAATGTTTGCAAGTGGTATAGTGAGTTCCAAGCCGGCCGTGAACAACGTGAAGACGAAGAGCGTCCAGGGCGACCATCAACCTCAACCGATTTTTTTCCGATCAAAGTGTGTGATTGGTGTTAAAAAACCGTCGATTAACAATTAGATGAAGTTGGCATATCGAAAGGCTCAGCCAATACCATTTTGAAGGATGTTTTGGGCCTCAAGCGCGTCAAATCTCGACTGGTACCGAAGCATTGAATTTTTTAGAAAAAAGACGTCACGTTGAAGTGTGTGGAACGATGCTTTCCGACAACCACGGTGTCATGAAACGCATTATAACTGGCAGTGAGATTTGGATCGATGCTTACGACCCTGAAACAACCGATCAATCGAGCGAATATCGTGCCAAAAGAGAGCCGAGACCAAAAAAAATTCTGGGTTTTAACACCACGATAATGCACGATCCCATACTCCCCTCGTAATTCGTGTTCATTTCGACGAAAACTCCACCCATATCGTTCCGCAACCACCGTATTCACCTGATCTAGCGCCGTGCGACTTCTGGCTGTTCACCAAGCTCAAAAGACCGCTTCGGGGACATCGTTTTATACGATAGAGGAGTTTCAAGCCGCAGCGAAGACGGAACTGAAGTCCATCCCGGAAAGTGACTACAACCAGTGTTTCGAAGATTGGAAAATCCGTTGGCATAAGTGCATTGCATCGGGAGGGGATTACTYTGAAGGGGATGAAATTGATTTGGAAGAATAAATAAAGAATTTTCAAAATATAAACAATGTCACCTTATTTTTTGGGCACAGCTTGTTAGCGATAGAAGAGCCTAGTCGTCGAAAATTGCACGCAAGTTCCATTATTGTAGGACAGTACAACTTGGGGAAAAAATATCTCTTAACTGCTCTTTCATTTCATTAAAAACAAAGTCCTATAGAACTGCTGTGGCACGTCTGATGAATATATGAACTTTATTAAGCGCCAGCAGCTTGTTGACACATCGCATGCTACATTGTTTGCCGCAAACAGCGCTACTTTCAAAGCCATAAGCACTTGTTAAAGATATTTGAAATAAACACCTCAGCGAGGTGTCAAAATGCTAATTCAACTGCCAACCGGCAAACGGTTAATAGACTGTTGTCGAGAGCTTATGGCACCCGCATGCCGGAGACAACGGACACGCACGCAGGCAGTTAGACGTATGTTAATGAGCTTATGTTACCGCACACTCACACATACGAGTATATACATACATTTATATATATATATTGTAATAGTCGATACTCCGATAAAAATGAGAATGTGTAGTATATATAGTTATGTATGTATGTATGTAGTTATGTGCAATGCAAATTGACAACATAATCTGAGAATTACATGAAGATGGACAAGGAAATTAATGATGTTGTGATATATATGCGGTTTAGTTGAAAGAGCAGCAGAAACTGAAAAACTAAGGCCAAAAAAGAATACTCACATTACCGACAGACACGAGCTGAATATGCGGCCAAGCCACTCAATACACATGTAAGTATGTATGATTATATGAATGCCGCTGCCGCTGAATGTGTTTTTCCGCTTGGGTTAGGCAGCCGTCCATTCTTCAGGTGCAAGCCAGCTTTCAGCCAAAGAATTTGGAAAAACTTACATGGTTTGCCGAAAACCGCCAAATATGAGCAGCACACAGCTTGGCTTGGCGGACGAAATTCTCAATTGCTATTCGGCGATCGCTCTAAATAGAAGCACAGCCAGTCAGTCGGCGTGGCTGCTGCGGCTGCTTGCGGAAGCGTCGCCAATTTGTAAAGAAAATTTAATCGTCAAAACAACAACAGCCATAGCACAAATGCCAAAACCATACAATGCGTTAGAAGAAAAACTAATACTAGCAAAATAAATCGCTGCAGCAGCAAAAACGTGCATTGCTATGCCTTTTTACCACACAAATGACCTCAAAATCTATTGGCACCCGAAAAAACATGCATGCAGCACGCAAAGCAAAAAATTTGAAGAAGCGCATTTTTTGGCAACGCTTCGTGCAAAGAAAAGCACAGAAAACTAATTGGACTTTTGGCATTTTTGTTCGACCCTCCACCGCGCGCAACGCATTCTTGACCGACAATTACCGTCAAAAAACTGTGAATTCACTTAAATCAAGTAGCTACGAGTTGAGCTTTGCTGTTTTGCTCGTCGCTCAACAAACCACCAGACGAGCAATCAGTCATTCGCACATTACACTGCCACCACACTGGGCAGTTTCGTCTGGCTATTTCTGCTGYTAGAGTCGCTTTAGTTACCTTTGTTTTGCGGCTGCGCGAATGGAGGTCGATATTTATGTTTTTTTAGTTAACTACTAATGTATGTATGCTTATGTACATATACTAACTACAAACTAGACAGAATAGCTGGATGTAGTTTACAGCTAGAAATTTGCAACTAGTACGAAAGAGTTCAAATATGTAACTATTATAGATTTTTTGATAAATTGATTACTTTATTTACCTTCAACGATTTAATATACTCATAACGAATGCAAGCGGGAATAAGATATATTATATATGTATATATACTAAAATACACTTAAAGTATAATTACAGCTAATACAACCCAGATTTCATTTTCTATTAGGAACTAATATGAGTTTGATATATGGCTAAGTAGTTCATACTTTCGAGTTGTCGAAAAAGTCTTTTCGTATTTCTAATCAAACTTAAACTTCTTATTTTTTATATGTATAATGAACTTTAATGGACCAAATATGTGCCATTTTGTTCGATCACTTTTTGCCATTTTTCCTCTACTGACATTATTCCATCAGTGTAAAACTTTTCACAGGTTTCCCTTGAAGCCAACTTTACTCCATTAAGGGACTGAAACAAATGATGGTCCGATGATGCCAGATCATGGCTATATAGCGGAGGCATCAAAACTTCCAAGCCAAGCTCTACCAGTTTTAGCCGAGTCATCAAAAATGTATGTGGCCTAGCGTTGTCCTGATGGAAGACCTTTCTTTTGATCAGTCCTGGCCATTTTTTCGATTGCTTGCTTCCATGTCGTCAGTTGTCGAAACTAAAATGTATAACAAATCTTTCAAACAGGCTGGAGCAGCTCATAGTGGATGATTCCTTTCCAATCCCAGCAAACACTCAGCATAACCTTTCGAGGCGATAATTCTGGCTTTGCGACAATTTGCTGAGCTTCACCACGCTTGGACCATGATTTTTTCGCACCTTATTGTCGTATTTGATCCACTTTTCGTCTCCTGTTACCATTCGCTTTAGAAATGGTTCGATTTCATTTCATTTCAGCAAAGAATCGCAGATGTTAATTCGGTCTATTAAATTTTCCACAGACAATTCTTGTGGTGCCCAACCATCGAGCTTCTGTTTTTGGAAAGCCTTTTTTAAATGGTTCAAAACCGTTTGATGATGAATGTTAAGTTCTTTAGCGATATCGTAGCTGCTTATGTGAAGGTCTTCATCAATCTTTTCCATAATTTCATCGATTTTTTCAACGATGCATCTTTCATATCAAAATTTCCAATCGTAATCGTTTTTAGTTTTTGTTTGCCATTTTTTTTGAGAAAATTTTAAAACTTATTGATCAAAAATTTTTTACGCATATGACAGTATCTTTTAACTGTATTTTAATACTTAGTATGAGTAAAAAATATTTATTTGGAAAGAAACTACAGCTGGTATCCGGGAGCTCGTCTCAAAATAGACGTTTTGTGGTGGCCAAATTTCTGAACTGAATACTCTGAAATTAAAAAAGCGAACCTATTTCGCTTAAGGGGACAGTAGGTACAATCATGAGAAATCATGTCCGCCAGTGAAAAAATGCATCTCATTCACCCAGCCATTTCTCCGACAGATATCATCAAAAAATTCCTAAAAATAAATTGTTTATACACTCCACAATATACCTCATGATATGTGAAAAAAGTTCTATTGTAGAATAAAAATTTCTATAAAAAAAGTCAAAATAAACGGGCCGGATTATCCCACTGACCCCTTGAGTAATGTTAGATCTAGTTAACCAAATTAAAGCAAATAAGCAAAATCAATTTGTTTGACGAAACGGCGGTTTCTAAACACAAAAATCGATTTTTGACCAAAATTTATGACTTGTTTGTCGGCGATGGACTCCTAATTAGTGAACCGATTTTAGTAAACATTGGCACGCTGTGTCTAGTTTGAAATAACTTAGAATATAGGATAGTAAACACAATTCATAAACAAAAAAACAGTGAAAGCTGTATTAAATGAACGCGAATTGTGGATGTTTTTTCAGAAAAATCTATTAAGTTTACAACTCCAATAACTGGGGAGAAAGAATGGTAACCAGACATTGTGAAAGCAGCCTTAAATTCGTTACTTTTTCCAATGAAATTTCTTTGTATGAACAAATTCAAAATTATACCTCTAGAACAATCCCTTTGAATAACCGTTTTTGCATTTATTCGAAAATAAAATTTTCACTGTACTGAATAATTTATTATATGAATTAGAGTATAAAATGTATATCACAGCAACGCGTGACCAGATCCACTAGTTGTTTATAAAAAAGATTGTTGATTAAAAAATTTTATTTTAATTTTCGACCACAGCAACAAGGTCTTGTTCACAATTTTCAATTAAAGAATTTTTAATTTTTATTTGACTTTTTTCGACTTCTTATTTTTATACATTTTTATTTTTGTTGTTTTATTTTTTTTTTTTTTTTTGCATCCAACTACACTTGCCACTCCGCATAAAACTACACAATATTTCAGCAAAGCACTAGAGCACAAATCGAAATAAAGTCATCATGCTTGCAACATGTTTGTGTTTTGAACTTGTACTCACACTTCTGTCTTGCAATCACAAAATATGCACCTACAACCGGGCTCAACCGCTCAAATCACCATGCAAGACCATCCCACTCTTGGCTACACAGCACGGCTTCCATTCGCTGCCAAGCATAACTTGTTCGCCGTTCGTTAAATGCACCCCGTATTTTTTATGCTAATACTTACTTGGCAGTTTTTGTTTCACAAACTCTGCCTTTGCCCATACATACATATACATACATATGTTTTGCTCATTTTGCGATTTGTTTTTGCTAGCGCTGCAAATGCTATCTATGAGCTCTTTGATAAATGGCTATGTTGTTCAACTTGAAGTTCAAATGTTGCATAAGCTCAGTTGCATTTGTTGTTGTATTGCGTTTGCAAAAGCCTTCAATGCAAAAGACAGTTTGCACATATTGCTTTGGTGAGAGATACCAAGCTGTAGAAACATTTGAAGAGCTTTTAATACCATTTAGAAACTGAATTGGAAAGACTTAAGATAGAAACCTGAAATTCATATTTTTTATCAGCAATATCAAGTGCGGTTGAACTTATTTAATATAGTAAGACTAGTAGCACCAAGTTACTGTTTTCAAGTTGCTATCTTTCAGCCAATTCAGAGCGAAAGAGTAGCTTTCTAAATATATTATGGTTTTTTTACTGTAAGACAATTATATATTTTTTATTATTTCTTATAAACGTACTCGTGTACATATGCTTTCTTATATATATATTTTTTTTAATTATGAAATTAGCCCTAGACCTTATACTTTACAGGCCTCTTACAGGCTTAATGAAAATTTCCTCATCTCCACAATTTTATATGCACCACTTACCACAAAAAAAAAATGCCTTATGAACTCAGCAACAAATATATGCTTTCAATTCTTGAGCGTGTTCGAGTATTCGCCACGAAAATTTCACAGCTTTCGGAGTACCACTTAATTTCTTAATTAATAACTAATTTGAATAGCAAATACACACTCTGCGGCTGTATTTAAGGCAATACAACGAAGAACCTGCCCGAGGAGTAAAAATTGAAACATTTGAAAAATTACCTTCAGCAGCGCATAATTGTGGTAATTGCTCACCGATAGGCAATGAAAAGCTAATGAGCACTTAGGCACACAACAAACCAACAAAGGTTGCAAAAATGTTTGTCAGTAAAACAGCAGAGCCAACTATATACCCGTATAAGTAACTTAATAACAACAAACAAGCAATGAAAACCGAAAAAGTGGCAATTAAAAAAACAATTAAATTACCAAAACTGTGGTAATTAACTCTTTTGCATATGCACATACTGGAATTCGCTTATATGTCTACATATAAGTACGAACATATGCATATTATAATCATAACTTCAAATAAAAGCTTAATTTCCATTGCGGAAGTTGCGGCGTAAACGCTTCTTGGCTTCGTATAAATGAGTTGGCTGTTAGTGGAAGCCGCAGCAAATGAATATCTAATATGCAAAATTCATATATACACACATACAAATACATATGCATACGTAAGTATGTGCTATTACAGATGCTTGTGTAATTATCTGATCTATTATAATCACCAATGAGTTTGTAAATTTTGGAGGGCGGCGGTTGCAGCGAGGCATGATACATATGTAACTTTTAGGGCATGAGTGACCAAACATTTACGAAAATATAAGCATAATACGTAATAATCGCATATAAATATAAATATGCAGGTGATTTTATGTGAGTTAATTGCGGCAATTTAATTTTCTTTCAAAGCAACTTTAAGTCTATTTTGTTGTTACTTCGTCTGCGACTCACATTATAAGCAAAGGCTGAGAGAAACATTTAGCAGAAAGATTGGTTGATTGCAAATATAGTTGTTTCTATTAGTTCGCAGATCTTAATTGGCGTAAACACCGCTTACGCGATTATAGCCGAGTTAACAACAGTTCGTAGATCACTTTTTACTTATAAGATCACTGCGGATTAAATGGAAAGGATGGACACTACCGATATATGGTTTACCTATCAAATTTTTACTACATGTATTATTATTCGGTTGACGGTGTGTTCTTTGTGGAAAATAAGTTGATAAGTGAATCCGAGAATAGTGGCAAAAACATCTTTGATTTTTATTATGAAGAAACTAATCACATGCTCTTGTAGTCGACAGACCACGAAAAGGGACTTATTATTTTCAAACTTTTATGAACCAGTCACATTTTCTATCCGAATGGACAAGGAATAAAACAATAAGTAATGCCAGTTTAGAAAATATAAAGATGTTTTATTAACGTTTCAAATTCAACTAATCAATTTGCACTAAAAATATTCTAAGAGACTAATGAATACCTAATTGCATACAATGGTAACGTATAGAGAGTACAGAGCCAACCAACAAAAATTACTTATTGTTAAAATGAATATGCATATAACTTTATGCCATTTATGATTTGAGCGAAATGTCACCGTTTGCATACATCCACCCCCTTTACTCCAATTTTGGAATATCTGGTGCAGCATTTTGGCGGGAATTCGGGTTATACTGCTCTGAATGTTGAATGGTGCAGAGATAATATTTTAGAGATGTTAAAACATATGATCTTGGCGGCCATTTGAAAGGGATATATCTCGAAATTAACGAGTTTCCAAACTTTGCACGCAATGTCGCCATGTTTAGACGTGAAATATAAGATAGCGCACCGTGTTTTTTTTTTTTTTGTTTTTTGTTTTTTTGTTTTTCTTTTTTTTGAAATTAGAGATCGTTCGTTTCCATTTGAATGCGAAAGGAATTAAGCCCGATCATGTCGCCATAACACAATCCACTCCAAACGGTCGATTTGTGGCAACACAATTGTGTATTCGATTGGATTTTGATTGAAAACGAAGCATCAAGCTGGAAATGAGCCACATTGGAGACGAAAAGCAAAGGACCTGAATTTCCGTAATAATTTATAGTATGAGTTTCGGTCTCTTCAACTAAACAACTCAACACTACCGATCCGTCAAAATCATGTCATCTCCATGGGTAGATGCTGCATATACTAAGTAGACCACTGTAGACATGGGCCTGGTTTACACAGCTCTCTACGTAAAAAAAGATTGTTTGCCTCTTTCCAGGTATTTTATGCATTTTAAATACGGAGCGGATAACAGCGATCTTCTAAATTTTTAATTCCATTTTTGTAGTACATGATTGGTTCTAAATAAATCGCTGTCTGGGTGACAAACTCTTTATTAGCGCTAATTTTTTATTAGTGCGAATTATGTTGAGATCTGAGAATCGGAAAATAACACTGGAACCCGGAGCAAAATCGGAAATAATACGATGCTATTTTAAGTTATTTGAGCACTAACGCTATTTTCAACACTTTCCTTTGATACTTCCAGTGGTTCAGCTATGTCGAAGCTCATTTTGAAATTTTTTTTATTTCTCATTTCGATTTTTGAGATTAAGAACTAACTATAAAGCATATACATTCAATTCTGATTCCCTTTTAGACGTAATATCCACCACATCAACAGCACTCAATTCAAAGAGTAAATGATTTATGAACCATCCCCATAACGCCAATATCATTTCATTTTCAACCAGTAATTTCGTTACTTTGGCAATTCGCATAGTTTACTTCGGACTTCAGACTTTCTCAATTTCATATCAGATTAAATACTTGCAGCACTGGAAGCGTGAATGTCGCTCAAGCAAATGTTGGGGCACGAATAAAAATGATGATGCAACAAGCATATTGTTGTTGTTCGTATATTACAGTATGTTGTTTATCACGAATAAGAAAAGCATATGTGTCCGTTTCCGGTTGGCTAGTTGTAGTATTAGCAACAGCTTATTAAGCCGCAAAACGGTGGAAAGTGGCAAATTTAGCTATTTTCCTCATTATCATTAACTTTGTTTTTCAACCTAAAATGGCCCTTTCCTTTGTTTTCGCTCCATCTTCGTCGACTTTGTTATTGTTGCTCTCACACGCTTGTCACTCAAGAATCTGTCGTGGTGGCTGCGGCCATGTCCACAAAATTGCCGCGTAATTGGCCTCTCGGTTAACAGGCGTTGCAAATGTTTCTTTTCTTTACTTCTCATGTTCATTTTTGCCCATTACTTTTTTCACCCTTTTTTACCTTTTGCATACGGAAGTTGGGAGTTAAATATGCAACAGCAACAACAATACGAAATAGAAAACCGCATAGGTATAAAAAAGACAGCTCCAGCATGCAGCACAGGAACACAAAAGGTGTCAGCAATGACTGCCAGCCGTTATATGCAAAGTTTCAAACGGTACTTGCACTTAGCCATTTCTATAAATAAAAACGAAACGAAAAAAGCCAGATGCCTCAGTGAAAACATTGAATAACAAATAAGTTGCAGACAATTTTTTCCTTTCTTTTCTGAAGCTTTTAAACGATTGTGCTGACTTTAAGCTGCCAGCAGATGACTTTGCTGTCTGACCGCTATTTAGTCTGCTAATTCTGCACCTGTTCATCCGTAAGCCGTCTCTGACAGCGCTGACTTAACACTTTGCATCTACTTCCTGAGTCTGCACTCCAATGCATCTTCTCCCACCGCTCTTCTCGACGATTTTCCGGCTGGTAACCGCGTCGGTGTTCAGTCTTAAGTGTATACGGCCAATCGACAAAAAGCTTCAATAATGTCAGCGCTTTATGAAAGAAAAAATATCAAAGAAACTCTGTGGTTGTTTCGTTTTTGTTGCGTCTACTTTTTTGTTAATTATTATTAGTCTTATTATGACAACTACGGTATTCCCGATTAGTTAGCGCTTGCGGCAAGTCTTAATTTTCGCGTCTTAAATGATATTCGCTTCAATTATGACTTTACATACCTTTGCATTTCAAACATGACTGACAGACAGAAAATTAGTATAATTAAAAAATAAATTAATTTTTTCACTTTGAAAAAAGATCGCACATATGGTATGTGTTCACGAATGCTACTTTCGTGCTTGTAACACCCAAAAACAAACGTAGGAGAAGCCATAACGTATATAATGAATAATAATAAGCATGTCTGTCTGGCACAGATATCGATCTGAAATACGTCTTTCTTTCCCAAGATGCCGCTCATAGAAAAACTTATTTATTTGACAAGAAATCCTTATCAAATATTGTATAGTCGAAAAAGTATTATTTATTTCGTATTTCTAAGCAAATTTCAACTTATTTTTTTTGTACTTATTATGAACTTTAATGAACTAAATACGTACCATTTTGGTCGAACACCTTTTGCCATTTTTCCACTGGAAACTGATGGTATAGATGGTATACTATATATAGTATGTATTAGGTTGTCAAAAAATTCTTGCGGTATTTTTATTGAATTTTCAATTGTTCATAAATTTTTTTTTTTTTGATGACTCATGCCCAGCTCTTGACCGATGCTATGGCTGCTACTATGTCAGTCTCTTTCGACCAATTCAGCGATTTTATCGCAATTTTCGACAACAGCCCTTCGGAGCCTGGCGCATCTTCGACCACCTCTACACCAGAACGAAAACGAAACGAAACCATCGTTGTGCGGTGGAAATGGAAACTGTATCGGGTCCATAAACTGCACAAATTTTATTGGCGGCTTGAGAAGCATTTTTGCCTTTATCGTAGTAGTACTGTAAAATATGCCATATTTTCTCTTTATTTTACTCCATGTTTGCGATGCTATAACTCACGAATGACGGCGCGTGAAATGAGCTTTCCAAAAAGGTATAGCATTACCCGATGCGACGAATAAAACTAGAACTACGCGCTCTCAGTGCCAACTAGCGAAAATACTGCAAGAATTTTTTGACAAACTAATATAAAACTTTTCTGTTTTCTCAATGAACAACTCCGACAAGTAATTTTCTTAAGCTTCTCTTGAAGCCAACTTTACTCCGTTAAGGGAGTTGTTCTTCACTGACCGAAACAAATGGTAATCCGATGATGCAAGATCAGAGCTATAAAGTTGATGAATTAAAACTTCCCAGCGAATCTCTCCCAGCTTTTGCCGAGTCATCAAAAATATTTTTGGTCTAGCGTTGTCCTGATGGAAGACGAAGCCCATTCTGTTGAGCAATTTTTTTCGATTGCTTGCTTCAATCTTATCAGTTGTTGACGGTAAAATGTAGAATCAGTCGTTCGACCAGGCTGGAGCAGCTCGTAGTGGATGATTCCTTTCCAATCCCACCAAACACTCAGCATAACCTTTCGAGGCGTCAATTCTGGCTTTGCAACCATTTGTTGAGCTTCATCACGTTTGGGCCATGAGCGTACATTATTGTCGTATTTGATCCACTTTTCGTCTTCTGTTACCATTCGCTTTAGAAATGGTTCGATTTCATTTCATTTCAGCAAAGAATCGCAGATGTTAAGTCGGTCTATTAAATTTTCCACAGACAATTCTTGTGGTGCCCAACCATCGAGCTTCTTTTTGTAGCCAGCCTTATTTAAATGATTGAAAACCGTTTGATGATGAATGTTAAGTTCTTTAGCGATGTCATGGCGGCTTATGTGATGGTCTTTGTCAATCTTTTCCATAATTTCATCGACTTTTACAACGATAGGTCGACCAGAGCGAGGGGCTTCTTTCACTTAGAAATTTCCAGAACGGAAGCGAGCGAACCGTTGTTGTGCTACACGACCTGCTCAGCATCGCCTCCGTAAACTTCACAAATTTCATTGGTGGCTTGCGTGGCATTCTTCCCTTTTTTATACTCTCCCAATAAAGTTGCTAAAGAGAGTATTATAGTTTTGTTCACATAACGGTTGTTTGGAAGTCCTAAAATTAAAAGAGTCAGATATAGGGTTATATATACCAAAGTGATCAGGGTGACGAGTAGAGTTGAAATGCGGATGTCTGTCTGTCTGTCCGTCCGTCCGTGCAAGCTGTAACTTGAGTAAAAATTGAGATATCATGATGAAACTTGGTACACGTATTTCTTGGCTCCATAAGAAG
>NW_017537456.1:1244041-1304362 GCF_001853355.1 Bactrocera latifrons
CCACTTATGGCGACTCAACTGATTTCAATGAAATTCGGTATATAATATTTTCTTAACACCCTGATGACATGTACCCAATATGGGTGAAATCGGTTCACAACCACGCCTGAAATCTCGATTATCACTTTATCATGCGAGAGTATAAATGTTCGGTGACACCCGAACATAGCCCTTCCTTACTTGTTATACAAAAATTTGAAAATATAGCCAATGTCTTCGTTATTTTCACTCATTTTTGAACAGCTGTAACTTTTTATCAACTTTCCTGATCTTTGAATATTTTTTTTAATTAAATAAAGCTTAAAATCTTACCTTTCCAAACGCTATATGATATGACACAATGTCATTAGTAGCACTGGAGATATACGACTACAACGACATCTACTGATCGATAAGACTTTTTCGACTACAAAATATAATTTTTAAGAAAATGCCAGGAAATGAAATATTTAAAATTTCTTGCATTTAATTAATTTTTGTTTATTTATCTTTTTTCGGACTCCTTAGATCATCTTTGCGTAAGCCAAGTGATTGCTTCATACTTATTTTGATAGGTATATAAATAGAAATACATACGTACATAGATGTTATTTACATATCATATGAAGATTTGTGACTGGCTTCGCATCGTTTACTTATGTGTATGTTGAGCAATTAAGTTGTCGTTATCTATACTCTTGATATTATTTTTATATTATATTTGCGTAGCTATGATCAGCATCAATTAAGTGTGTTTTGTGTAATATAACAACAAGCGCACGTACACTCCATTAGGTTTCTTAATATTTACTTTTTTATTCTATTACATATGTATTTATTGAACTTCAATATAATACGTTTTACTATTTTGTGCTTATATTTCCTTAAAATATTTTACTATGATAATTTGTATAAATAGAGTTTTCCCCTTCTTCTAATCTAATTAAAACTACATACCGTACCCAGTGAATCTTTAATTTAGACTTTCAGGTACTTCAGACCGTTCAGAAGTAGAGAGCTTAGCTAACGAAGTATTTTGCTGAATGCCATTACATAATTTTCAGGATTATCTTTACCTTTATCCCTTAGGCTTTAAATCTGCCTCTTTTTTATAACCGGACCAGGGTATATTAAGTATGCCACAATGTTACGATGTTACGGAAACGTCAAAACCCCATAAAGTATAAACCATACATATTATACATATACAAAGGTTCAGCGTAAAGAGCTGAGTCGATTGAGCCATACCCGTCTGTCTGTAGATATACGAACTAGTTTTTAAGATATCAATCTGAAATTTTGCGCCTGTGCTTTTCTCATCAAACTACTCATTTGTCAGAAATCACTATAGCATATATACAAACTGACCGAGTGTTTGTACGGAAAACATTTTTGTTTGACGAAATGTCGTCACGAAACTTGGCATGGGTTATTGTCCTAGGCAACAGTGTAATCTCCGAAGAAGGTACTCAGATCTTTTGCTTATAGTTTGTTTACATACTAACCGATTAAAATTCATGTAAGGAATCGTTTTTTTGGGAAGGGTATTAAAGCTTCGCTGCAATTTAACTAAGTTCCTTTTTGAACTAAGTTTTATACAAAAATAATTTATTAATACATTTTTGAACAAATTTTTATTATATACGGAATTTTTTGGATAAGTTGCATGATCAATACTCCAGACCAGAAATAATCAGTGAATTTAAAAAAGCACGTAGAAACGTTGCATGTTTGCAAACAACTTCCGCGTCTTTACTTTTTCTTTTTATTTGTGATGTCGCAATACCGGCATGGCGAGTTTCAAATGCTGACTGCCTACACAAACGTCCTTCCCAGTTTTATGCGGCCTGTCACACCTTCGGCTAAGCAAAGACAGCAAAGCGGCGTTTAGTAATCCTCGTTGCACATATTTTCTCAACTTCATTACATACATATGATTTAGGTAAAATATAACTAAATGAAGAATACTCGCACGAGGTCTAAAGCGCAAACTCTGAGTACACAGACCAAATGTAGCAAGTAAACAGCCGCATTAAAGTCAAAGTGCCGTCAACTGTAAGACTATGCAACTATGTGGCATTATTTGCGCATTTGTTGTTACCTTTTATTGTTTTGGTATATCCCGCTAGTAGCATTATTTTGAAATATTTCAAAGCATTATTTATTTCCTGGAAGGCCTTCTAAAGCCTTTAAGCAAATATATATAGTAGATAGTGTTCATGCGTGGATCATAGTTTACCGGTCCATTTTCTTTTTCATCAAAAGTTAAAAAAGTTGTTTGAAACAACGCATTTCTTGATGCTTTTCATGTTAATCTTTTTTTGCTTAATTATGACTAGGAGGCTTTTTTATACTCATATTATATTTTTGAAAATTTATCTAATCAATTTCTTTTTGTTTTCTTTGTTTCAGATTTTTTTGTCTTTAAAATGGAAACACGGAATATGGGAGTGAAATTTTTACTCAGCGGTAGGTGAAATATTATTATAAAAATTTTCATTAAAATGCACACATTGACTGATATATATAACGAACAAAGTAGAGCAGAAGTTCGAAAATCCATATATTTAGGGGTATAGGAGCTCGAGTATAGAGTATAGAGTAAAGAGTGCATAGTGTAGAGTAGAGTGTAGAGCACTCGGTTTTAGCCATTTATTGCGCAAGTACACATTTACAGATATTCGAAAATTGAATTTCCTTGAATTTCATTAAAGTCAACTGTGATCCATATATTAAGTACCTGGTGACTGGAGAAGTTACAGTCCCTTTTCTCGCCTTTTGAAAGCGAGACAACATAAGATACTACTGTGGACAAAAAAGATTAAGACTTTTTAATTTAAATTTCGCGCGAAATCCCATTCGTCGAAATACTGTTTTTCTAAGTTGGTATGGTACTTGAGAATCGACGATTTACAGTCAGAAATCTCACTGTAATCATTGGAATATCGGCAGCATCAATGAAAGACATTTTGAAAGATAATTTTGACCTAAGAAAAGTGAAAGCACGATTGCTAGCAAATTCACTAAATTTTTTCGTAAACAGCGGCGCATTAAAGTCTGTGAAACAATGCTTTTCGACTACCAGGACGTCATAAAACTTTGACTTATCGTCAAAGCAGTGCAAAAATCAAACTGTCAAAAAGGTATACCATTTGAGTGTTATTCTATTCCCAAAAAAGAGGCTGAAATTACGGGCCGACAACTCTCGGTTTTTACACCACGATAATACACCGTCGCGTACTGCATTGATTTTTCGTGAGTTTTTCTCCAAATTGCTAACCAATATCGTGACGCAACCACCGTATGTGCCTAATTTAGCTCCGCTCCGCTCTGGCTGTTCAGTAAATCGTTTTGAGTCAATTGAAGACATTAAACGTGACGTCATCTATAAATAAATTCCTCGTTTTTAGGCCTACTGAATCGGAACCAAATTGTATCGTGCAATGGAGAGCCCAAGCTTGAGTGAAACAGGTTCAGCATACTCTCCTAGCGAAAGCAGCTTATGATGAACTTATGTTAAAATGCGTTAAAAACGATAATACAAGATATATTTTGCTTCTAATAGCGTCCAATTTATTGCATAAAAGAAAAAATAGGCGAATCAAAGGCATTTCGAAACATTTCTTAATTCTATATTAATGTTTAAGTTTAGGAGTTCAAGTTAAGGTGTATAAGTTCTATCAGACATGCAGTGCCACATAACTATTTTTAAATGATAAATTATGATTACTTTTTGAAACCTACATGAAAAATCACACCGCTAATTTAAAATGTAAAAAATAAACAAAAAACACTGCAGTTGCTTATCCGACTTGACAACCAAAAGTTAGCGACTCCTGAATCGCGTGCTAGTTCCAAACACAAAACCAAATTCGTTTCCTCCAATTATGCTCAAGTGCAAACTTGACCCAACGAACCATTGCGACATGCTAACACTTTTCGCACACGAATAACACGATTTTCGAATTTCATACTCGCCATTGTACTTTAACCCTCGCTATCGACAAATTTCAGCGGATCCAAAATGACAAGATTGATGATTTTTTGCGAAAGATATTTCCAAAAAATATGCAAGCATAACATCACTGCAAAAATTAATACACAAATCACAGTAGACATTAAATATTAATATTACAACATTAATCACACATTGCAAATCAAATGACAACAACCACAAACAGTTTCGAGGTCAACAATGTTGTTGGGTGTGCGGTATCTGGGCGGATTACAAAGAGATTTCGCAGCGACTCCGCTACAACCGATTGCGTAACTAATTTATAATCATTGAATTTTTTTATCAAATTAGTGAATATACAGTTGTTGAATTTTGTATTCAAGGTCAATGGAGTATTGATTTTAAAAATTTAATTTCTGTGTTATGTAAGAAACAACTTTGTCTGTTGCCTATATCACAAAAATATAATCGCGGAAAACGAAGAATATTTGATTGGTAGTAGTATTAGTAACTAACGGTTGTACATATCACCTAAAACTAAGAGAGATAGATATATTGTTATAGAATATATAAATGATTAGGATGACGAGGCGAATTAAAAACAGGGTGACTGTCTGCCAGTCCGTCCGCGCATGCTGTAGCTTGAGTAAAAATTGAAATATATTTATGAAAGATTTTATGTAGGTTCCTCATTGTAAAAAAAATTTCGAATTCCTAGACTGCCACGCGCACAAATCGAACCGAATCATTAACCGAAAACACATAAAGTGCCATAACTAAGAGCTAAATTAAGATATAAAACTTTAACTTGGCATAGAGGATCGCAGTAGCAAGTGGTACCTTTGGGCATAATTTTTGAAAAAGTGAGTGTGGTCCCGCCCTCTAACAATTTTAATGAACATATCTCCTAAACCACTGAAGCTATAACAAACAAACTTGCTGAGTGAAAATCTTATAAACATTTCTATCGACAGTGTAAAAATCGATGAAATCGGAGGATAATCCCGCTACCTCCCCATACACTCTTAAAAATTACTGAAAAAAACTATAACTAAATGCGCCAGAGACGCAAAATTTTGCCGACGGGATGGTATGACAAGGAATATTGTTAAAATTGGACGATGGACCTGGCATCGCCCACTTTTTGGGGAAATCTCATATATCGGGAATCTACAAAAGGATTTTCACAAAATTTAGTGCGTTGATTCGCTTAATATTCCTATAGCATGTTGCGAAAATGGACGAAATCGGACAACACCCACTCCTACTTAGTATATAGCACAATTTTAAATTACACTTCATTCAGTTTCCTGTACAAATAGGGAAGTAATTAATATAACGGGATAAAACTTTGCACGAATGATCTCTTTAGTGTGTGCAACCTTATGATCAAAAATAGTTTAAATCCCATAAAATCTGTTTAAGCCCCTAGGAACCGAATAAGGGGACCCCAGTACCTATAGTTGACTTTCATCAAAAATATCGGTCAATATGTGTGAGATATACACATATAACTGAAATTAAGGTATAATCTTTAATAAAGGTATGTCTGTATGTCAAAAGTTGGTTGAAACGGACCAATACTTCCCTTAACTTTAACTTTGTACCGCTCCTCGTTCCGGCTTGCTTCATTATTAGATGGAGTTAGAATCATTTGTAGCCCCACATATCACAAATGCAGTGAAAAAATACCACATTTGGTCTATATTCTCTTTCTTCTTAAATAATGTTTGTTGAATGGCGGCTACCAATTTTTTCAAAAGCTTCTACCACAAATTGGTTAGGCCTTCATAGTAACTTGGAACAACCTAATGTTTGATTTATCAATAATCTACCTTCTAATTTTGTCCATCGAAAATGATTTAGTAGCTAAAACAAATTAAGTTTATTCTTACTAAAATTGTTTCTCGATTACACCCTATAAAAGACCTGTCAGCTCAACGCGAACTTCCGTATGAGCGCATTTTTATCAAAAACTCTATTTCTTTTTATCAATTTAAATAATTTTAGGTAAAGAATATAATGTTGTCATAATATGTACATTCTTACTTTCAAGAAAAATAAATAAACGTGAACAGCTTAATGAAATCTGTCACTAAAACTACTTAAATATCTTTAAATATATTATTTTTATGTTTCAACTTTTTTACAGCACTACTGGCCATAACAGTTCTTCACGTCAGCAGCGCGGAAACAAACGTAAGTTGTGATCGAAAACGCATTTTTCAACTTGCTAATATTTATATCGAATTGTGAGTCATTACTTTTACACTCTAAAGAATTTATAAACAAATACACAAAAAATGAGCACTCTTAATTAAGCCCCACTTCACTTTTGTACTCAATTACAAAGAATAACTCATAATTCTCTTATTTCTCGTTAATAGAGCGACAGCACGCCAGCACGTGTTTTAGCCAAACAAACTGGTGCCGCTCAGTTTGAGGAGGAACGTTATGAGACACACACGGACGTTAATGAGCACAAACATCACTTGAAAAAGCGCTCTTCCGATGAGGATGTGGACTATGAGGTCTATCAGGGCGTGGTCGGCAGACCGGGCATAGATTTTCCCATCTATCCGCGTATACCGAAAACGACATTCAGTTGCCGCTCATTTGGCAATGGATACTTTGCCGACATGGAGACTGACTGTCAGGTAGGTGTTCCTATACTCATCTACATAATACTAGCATTTCTAAGTTCTCTTTCTGCTATTGCTACAGGTATTTCATATCTGCGAAGATGGCCGCAAAATATCATTCCTCTGTCCCAATGGCACAATTTTTCAACAAAGTGAACTCACTTGTGACTGGTGGTTCAAGGTGAATTGTCTCGGCTCACCCGGTTACTATGCAGACAGTGCAGAGATACTCAATAAACAGCGTGTACAACGCATACGGCCCTCCGTACCGGTACAAGGTTTCAATATTGTCGGTGGTGGTCTGAATATAAAGGCAAAAGTCAACAATCAAGTACCACGTCCGCGGCAATCGGCTAAGCCGGAACGACGTTTCGACTCGAATGAGGAACCTTCTATGGAGAATGTGGATTTTGAAGACCTTTCCGGTGAAAAACAATTGAAAGGAGAAAAGACACAGATACCAGCAAGTATCGACAACAATAACAATAACGATGAAACACAAATTACCGCTGAAAGTGGGTCTTTCGTAGACGGCCGAAGACGCAACAGTTTTGGCTATGAGAAGCCCAATGTAGACATCGTGGAAACAAAATCTGCGGAGAATCGTGGAAGAAGTAATGGCCGTAATAGTGCTTATGTAGAAGGCCGACGTGGAAATGTCAGTAACAATTTGGATGGCAATAAAAATGATAATAGTAGTAGTAATAGTAACGGTAATGGAAATAGAAATGGAAATGAAAAGGCGAGTAGAAACGGAAACAATAATTCCAAAGAGAATGGTAGCAGAAACGGTAATAACAACAACAATAGCAATGGTAATGGCAATGGAAATGGCAATAGCACTGACAGCAGCAGTGAGCGCTCTTCTACAACTCGTAAAGGCTACAACTATCAAAAGGAGTCTGCAGAACGTGCTCGAGATGGTAAACGTGGCCAACAGCGTTATCGCGAGGATGTTAAACCTCAACTCAACTCACAAGAATCAAGAGAAGTAGGTATTGAGAGTCGGGAATTCAGTAAGAAACCTTCATTGCTTGAGAAACCGCGCCAAGTAATCCCTGTAGAGGGTCGCGCAAAATCACGTTCCGGTTCCTCTATTAAATCCGAAGAATCGGACTCTAATGAGCCACGATACTCAACACGTTTCGTAGAATCCCGTTTACCAAATACCACACCATATCAAGCTCTTGGTACATATTCGACCGCGCGACGACTCGATACGACACGAAGCACACCATTTTACACACCAACTGTACCAACGGTGGCTAAATCTAAGACTACCGAAGGCAAGGGATTTTACATTAAGGGTTCACCGGTTGCTGGATCAAATATTGTTGCGTCTACACCAAATCCCAAACGAAGAGTGATTTCACAGGATACCACCTCAAACTCAACACCCATTACAACACTGCGTCCACTTATAATCGGCATGAGGTACAATCACGAATCTTCCGGTGAGAAACATAAAACGTCAGTTCCATCGAAGAGTTCTTTTGACACAGATTTCCCAGTGCAACGAACACGAAAACGTCCAGATTCGGCTGATCTTACAACTACTTCGACAACACCAGCGCCCACAGGACCAACTTATTTGCCTCGCAATGCCGCACGTCCAAAATCGACATCAAATTCTGGTGGCGACGATTTCCTTTTTGCACCCCAGCCACTCATTGATGGTGATGACTCGGTAACACGCAATGTACAGGATATGATAAAGACTATTAACATGCTGAAAACAAAATTCGATGATGCTGATCAGACAAAATTCCAAGGACAAGCACGCGAAGGTTTGGATATACCTCCCTCTTCAGGACCTGATGCTCTAGTCTCATTGGCCAAATACTTTGCGAATGAGCAGAATGCCGCATCAAGCAACTCAGTAAGTAGTTCAGCCGAAAAAAAGGATATAGCGCATACCGACGCAAGCATCCCCATAACAACATTGAAATACTCAGTAAAACCCATAAAAAATACTGAACAAGTTGACGCTACAACCGCAACCAGCATTGGTGTTAGCAAAAAGTCTGAGGACATACGTGCCAGTCTGCTCAGTGATCGTACGGTCAATCAGTATTCTAATCTATTTGGACTGCAAGCTACTGGAGGCAAATCTACAGACTACATAACAGGCCGCAGCAGTGGCGCAAATGGATCCGGTGCAACTAATGATGAGCTTAACTTATTTCCACAAATAGGAACCACTGGCGCTACAATTAGTCAACTGGCCGAAGAACCTGACTCGCGGAAAATTGCACATGTCTTCTCCGAAGCCATATCTAGTTATTTAGAGGATCCCAAAACATTTCGAGCACAACTTGAAGCAGTCAGACCGACTGAACCCACTATAGTTAGCGGAAAACCAAACTTTGAACCTGTTACAGCGACCGATAGGTCATTGTTTAACTCAGGTACAGCTGCTACTTATCTTCCCACTGAATCGCCAGCTACCGCTTCGAGCATCGCTGCTGAAATTAACAACAACTTCGACTTTTCTACACCCTCGAATGACTTCTTGAGCACCACAGACGCACCCGACACCACAACCTACCGACCACGTTTCAGTGATGCACGCGGACAACTGTTGCGCAAACAATTCTCAGCAGAATTGCAATCACCTCTTGGTGAATCAAGCGAACATGAAGAATTTCTCCACGGTGAGCACACTCAATCCTTTGTTATACCTCGCAATAACAAAGTCAATGCTGCATACACAACCGATGCGGGCAATAAACCAACCGAAAATCCATGGAATCAAATCTCACAAACCGATTTCCTTGACCCGCTGACAATTAATGACGGTCTCATGAAAGAGCCACGCACCACAACCATTAGTTCATTGAATTTTGCGCCAAGGGACACTACAACACCAGTCTCCGCCACAGCTCTCCGTGGCCAGTTAAATGTGCTCTCATCGGATGCAAAGCGCAACACAGCGCGAAGCAATGAGCACTACACACGCGTAGGTTCTGCCGAAGAGACCACACGCCATCCTGCCGCCAACAACCAATCACCTGAATTCGACTCTTGGCAAGAACTATTTCACGCATACAATCTGCCTCAAGAGTCACTGCCCTCTAGCAATGGTTTGCAACGTATTGCCAACAAACTATTCGGCGGCCTCAACGAATCGGAAGCATTACATCTGAAGAATGTTATGCAACAAGCGGAGCACAATCGTCAGGTGCTAAGTCTATTGCTCTTACTCATACAGACATGTGACGACCAAAATGGCAGAGCCTTGGAACGCTCACGCAAGCATCTGCTGAATGCGCTCATTGATATGGATGGTAAGTTGGCGAATGAGGGTGGCAAGTCTGCACATCACAAAGCGGCCTCTGTGCCAGCAGCTGCAGCCGCTGCACCACAGCCAATAGTCTCTACGACCGCACGCATAGCGGACACCACACTTCGGCAAGCAGCCACAACTAATTTACCCTTAGTCGCCAGTACTACCACCGAAGCCGGCGCGTGGACGACGACAACAATACCCGCAGTCACGCAATCAAGTGGTAGCATTGAGGAGACAACGAAATTCGAGATACGTGTGGAGGAGCCCGAGGAAAGTACAGTCAACACGATTGCGTCGAGTCACGGTGGCGGCAGCGGCAGCACCAGTTCGAATTCAGATGAACGCGCCTTAGAGCTACTTAAGTCATTATACTCGTTGGCCTCAAAGTTCACAAGCAGACGATAAGACTAGCGATGGCTACACCGTCCGATCAAATACTTCGCAAAAGCTGCTTTTCAAGCGAAACATTCCTTCCTTTATCGAGTGCAATTTCTTTGGTTATTTAATTTAATTTGTATCCAGTTCTTTACATTTATAATTTTCTATTTATTTATATTTTATTATTTGCTACTCTTAATTTTAGCTAATATTTTTATCAATGAAATTAATATTGGCTTTTCGAAATTGTTTGGTATAAACATATGTAATTGTGAAATTATTGTTTTAATATTTAATTTTCTAAAATGTTTACTTGTAAATAATATTAAGTTGTCATTACTGGATGAACGAGTATTTAGCTGAGGTCAATTATATATTAAGACCTATATGTGCAAATGCATTTGTTTTGGGGAAATCCGATAATACTCAAACCGCTTATTGTATTGTATCTGGTATGCGAAAGCGCTCTATTTTTTATAGCAAACTCTGAGAGAGCACAATTGAATGGTTTCTCTTATTTAATGCTTTTTGTGAACTTTTTACTTTATTTATGATTTATTTCTAAAAAGTGACTTATTATTTTTGTCGCCAATGTAAATATGTATTACTTGTTAGAGACACGTTTTATTCTGCCACACTGTAATATTATTTTTTGTACATTAATACCAACAATTTATGCAATGAACGAATAAATAAATAAAAATAAGATAAATTAATGAGATATATTTTTGAATTTTATATAGAGTTTATATTAAAAGCAGTTTCATAAAATTATAGAAGTTTTACTAAAACTAAAACGAAACGCTTTATGAAACGCATAATTTCGCTGCAATTTCCACCACTTTTTCCAACTACTAACTTTTTTATAAGCTTCAAACATTGTCTTGAATCCCATAAAATGACTATGATTTGATCAACAAAAGTTCGTCCTATAAAAAGATGGTGCCATGCGTTAAAAGGACTTCGAGTTACTCAAAAATGTAGTAATATTGCAATATTGCACTATTGCATTCTGAATGTACCCTGATCCTAAACGATTTAAAAACAGGTGCGTTATATAGGGTATACGGAAGGCAGAGAAGTATCTATGTTGATGGCGTTAACTGTTAACATGTTCTCAAGTACACTTGAGCTAATGTTTGCAACCAATTTTTTAAATATACTTGCAACTCACTCAATGACAGACATATTAGGCATATTAGAATGGGATTTGGGGTAATATATCCCCAAGGATATATAGGTAGATATATCCAATATTATTCTTTAAATTCACATTTTGAGCGATTTAAAAAATAAAATCAACCGGAAGATAGAAAGTCTAGTATTATATATATTGGAAATAGGAGTAATATTGACTCGACTTCAACATATTTATCTTTGGTGATATGACATATTCTTACTAGCAAACGATTCACTCTGAGTTTCAGTAAGGTACCTGACATACCATCACCAAAAAATGTATAAGGAGTAACGTCAAGCGGGTATTTGAAAATCCCGATATTAGTTATATGAGGGGCTAAAGTAGGTTTTCACCCATTTTTATACAGTTAACAAGAAAACACGCTTTCTCTACTTCATGAAGATAACTCACATATTGGCCGATATATGCCATACACCGTCACCCGGAAGTTCGTAAACCTTTACCTTAGGTATATGGGAGTTAAGGAAAGTCTTGATCCGATTCAACCCCCTTTTTACATACAGACATACCATTATCACTTTTATGGTTATCTTCAGAAAAATATTTTCCGTAAAAAGTTAGCAATAAGCACTGGAGGTACTTTTGTTCTGTATCTGGGGTCTTCATCCGACTTTAACTTAAGGAGGTAGAATGAAGTAGAGGGGGCAAAAGGACATGCCCTCGACACCACAAATTCTTCCCCTAGGGTCACTTGAATGGAATGATGGATTCTAGATTAGTTCGAATGTCGCATAGCAAGAAGTTGCTAAACTGAAGAAGGCGGCGATTGTATTATACGTTGTGTGGCTTGTGACGATAGCCTGTTGGAACCACGTATTGTCCAAACCCGCTAGGTCAAAGTATATTGAGGATGGGAGAAAATTTAGGGCTGCATGCATTAACTTTTGTATGCTCGAGAAAATATTTTTCGAACATACAAGGACTGAGATATTGATATACAGTTTCCCTAAGAATAAGAATAAAAAATATTGATCAATAACAGGTAGGTTACACAAAAATACTCGATTAAATTTATCAAGGCATTCCAAAGGTATATAATTTCATCTAAAGGTGCGAGGTGCTACGCCCATTGCTTTCCTTCAATACTGGTTACTACGACGCCTTTCCGAAACTTTGTTGTAGCTTTCAACTTATTGCCTTAATGTTCCTAAACTCTTCGAAGCTCCGTACTAAATTACAGTTTAATATCCCAGTTTGTGGCTAAGTTATATCCCTTAATAGCTTTTTGTTTAATGACATATTGTAGCCGTGATATCTACATAATGTGCTTGACCACTTTAGTGCCAGTGTAAGCAAAGAAGATATCTTTGGCACGAGGGTCGATAAATTTAGCTTGAACGATGAAACATCTCCAAATGGGTTGAGGTTGATCGACTTCACCGGAGCCCGAAATATGGTTATCTGTAGTACTAGATTCCAGCATAGAAAAATTCACCAAGCTACCTGGCTGTCTCCGGATCGAAAAGCCACCAACTAGATCGATCACGTTGTGATAGACGGAAGACATGTCTCCAGTGTTTTAGACGTGCGTACACTCCGAGGTCCGAACATTGATCTTGTTGCAGCCAAGATACGCACTCGCCTCTGTGCAGCAAAAACCGTACACCCACAAACACAAAGAAGGTTAGACGTTGAAAAACCGCAATCACAACAGACAGCCGTACGAGGTCTACCTTACTTGCACTCCTGCTCTCTTAGATTACTCATCAGCAGCTCGGTATAAGGGAAATGTGGGACGGCATTTCAAGCTCCTTTTTCATTTCATTTTTTAAGCAGCAGAAACATAACTCCAGGAGAAGGCGTACCCGATTCCCCAATCGATGTAGATGGAGCAGACGGTGAAGAAGTTCGAATAGCAAACCCACATCCGTCTGAATAACGAAGAACTAAGAAGGTGCATGCATCAATTTCTTTGCAAAATATGGTCTGATGGAAGCATGCGCGTTGATTGGAACGTAAGTTCCCCAATTCATCAAAAGGGGACTCCACAATCCGCGCCAACTACCATGAGATAAGCCTTCTCAACATCGCGTATAAAGTTCTATCCAGCGTTTTGTGTGGAAGATTAAAGCCCACCGTAAACAAACTGATTGGGCCGTATCAGTGTGACTTTAGGCCTGGCAAATCAACAACTGACCAGATATTCACCATGCGCCAAATCTTGGAAAAAACCCGTGAAAGACACACTCCACCTCTACGTCGATTTCAAAGCTGCTTTTGACAGCACGGAAAGGACTTTATGCTGCGATGTATGAATTTGGTATCCTCGCAAAATTAATATGCACAGGCGGGCGTTGTAAAATACCCTTTTAAGGGTATAACAAAAGTAATTTCATTGCGATGTCAGTAATATAGGTTGTTTACGTTTATTAATAATACAATTTTATGCGATAAAAGAAGGCAAATTACATATTTAAGCTGCGTACTATGAATCTGCAGAAGTATTTTCAAGGTTTTATTAGTGAATACATATTTTCTAAAAATGTCAAAATAGTAATTATTATGCAAATCAGTTGATTATAATGTTATCAAATGGATATCTCACGGTAATTGAAATTTTGTTGAACATATTTTGCTCTAATCCAAAAAAGCACAAAACTACTGAAGAAATCTTTAATCACGCACTGAGTGAATTACGAACGAATCGACCAATTATTTTAAAAATATTTTCATAGCAAAGACATTGACATTTCCTTGATTTGTTAAAGTACAAAAATTCTGGAAGGTCGCTTAAATACAAAAGCCATTTAGAGGTCAGCTACACATTCAAGCTACCTGGCTAAGAAGCTCAATGGGAGAGTTATATACCACAAGGATACCATCTGACCTTGTACTACGTGACTAGGTCAACTGCTTTATATAATAAATATAATCAGCAAAAATACGTTAGTGGTTTGCAATTTGTATCAAAAGCAAAATAAATATATTTCTACTTAACTGAACGGCGCAACTGAGAAACCATTGCTGCCACATGGTTTAAATTAAACCAACATTAATCAAGTGTTTTTGGATTGTATATATGTGCTAATAATATTATATGATATTACGCACACAAATAATACAAAGTTTTAAATTTTTTATTTTATGTGCGCCGATATTTGGTAATCCTTCAAAAATGGACAAACCTTCCATTTGTCTCATTATTGTCAGATTTTTCCTTTATCATTTTACTAAAAATTATATTAATAGTAGTAAGAATACAATTTTTCTTTTAATTTTGAAAACGAACTTATGTTTAAAATACATGTTTTATTAATTAATTTTTTTGTCTTTTATAAATCATATATAAACTATCCCATCTTTTAAATTTGATCTAACAGAACGTAGTATACTAAGTTCGACAAAAATCGGTTCAGTAGTTTAGGAGCTTACCCCGAACAAAATGTTTCACACACAAACCGCAAATAATATAATTTTAATTTTTTCTCACCAGCGAGCCGAAGGTCTTGGCAGACCGTGCTCCTCTTTTCGTGTAAAAAAATAATTGTATTACTTTTTTTTCACATTTATAAATAAATAAATAATTTTCTCTCTGGACGCATGAGGTACACTTTTGCTTGCTTTATTTTCCTCACCCCGGCACTTTTCTAACAAAAGTTGGCCCAAGAAAAACGTACCATATGGCAACCTCGCAATTGATTAACTAAATTCAATTAATGGGCCGGGTCGGACTACCAAAGAAACAATAGGATTATCCACGGTAATAAATCTACATGCAAACACGAAGAAAAAGGCGAAAAGTAAATGAGCAAAAATTATGAACAAGTTGTTAGCGACGTCACAAAACCGAGAAGCAACGAGTTGAAGCTTATGCACATGCATAGAAATACATATGCCTGTATAGTTATGCTTGCAGCCATGTGCCCAGGGGATTGATAAAAAATCACATATCGTAAATTCGACAAAGATGCAACAAACAGCCAACGGAATGCAAAACACACCAACAACTGCAACTGCATAACGAACAATGTGGCGAAAAACAATAAACACCAATGTAATCAATCAGTTGTAGTGCCAACTAACGAATTGTATAACAGCTGAGTGTTCTTTCTACACAATTAGAATGGAAATAGAATATGTATAGTTTGCTGTGGAATTTTATGCTATTTTCAGCTCCAACCTTAGGAGGCTTCTCTGTGGAGACTACAGCGCTAACGCTCCAGCAAACTGTTGGTGGATGAGATGAGCGTTTGCAAGTGGCAAAAATGTATTTGATGGTATAAAAAGGGCTGCAACTCGGAGAGCCATGCACACAAATGCAATGTCAGTTGGTCGATCGGTTGGCTGTAGTACAAACTTTTCATATTGACCAGGCAAATAATAGTTGCGTATACGCCGTGTGGTAAAGTGTGAAAGTTAACAGTGTTCGAGCGATTGTATATAAGTGAAGTTGACTTAAAATAATAAAAAATATAAATAAAATAAATAAAATCCCTTGAAAGTTACTTATTCTGAAAAATAATTTAGAGTTGCTTCAAACGTGGCGAATATGTTGAAAATATTTAATTATTTAGGTAAGTGAAAATAAAAATTCAAATTATATAAAGCGTTGATGGTTACTTTGAGGTTTTTCAAACTTCAGTATACTGTGAATGAATCAGAGAGTTTGTGCAAAACCCTTCATTTTTTCGTATAATATTAATTTAAACTTCTAAATTAGGCAAAGCATTCCAAAAAGATAATTTTTTAAATATAATATAAACTTACTTTAGTTGCAGTCATTCAATTTAAATATCGCTGAAGCGAAGTTATACCATAAGCTTTCTAACTGATCAGTGCAAGTTTCGCATGTATACTGGCAAAAATAGTTATAAAACTGAAGCTGAAACCACTTTCCCATGTATTGTTAATTTAATTTGAATTCATTTCAATATTAATGAAAAAAACTACTGACAAAACTTTTTCTTTACAACCTTGGTAAACTGCTATTAAAGCCAAAAAGGTACAATACCATACAGACATATATACCACTTTATATAGTATGTCAATAATATTAAGTTTGCACAACATATAATGAATATTCGAATCAAAAAATTTCACAAAAAAAGTGTGAAAAGGTCTAAGACCCTTTAATATTGATGAAAAATCAGTTCAATCTTTCTTGAGTCACAAATGGTGTCACTAAGCCGACATAGTTTTATTTCTAAAGATAGTTTGAAAATACTACGAAGTTTGTATCGAAACGCAGAAAGAACAAATGCAAAAGTATGTATAGGTGTATAATAAAGTACGAAGATTAATGTATGAATGTATGAATATTAGCAAACGGTAATGGTTTAAGAAATCAGGGTCATTTGCTGCCCGCGCCACGAACAGCGGAAGCGGGCTATACGCATCAAGCCAGCAGCAAAGCAAAAATGCAAAAAGCAAGTACGGTGAGTGTGGCACGTGCGGCTTAAATACGAATTGCAGATTTATATATCCAACATTGGTATGCATTTCCACAATCTTATAAACTTAGTGACTTCAGATGCACTAAAGAACAGACACAAGCTTCATATGCTTTAAGAGCAAAAACTGTTGACATACCTACGAGCATATATAACTACGGCTAATATAAGCTACATGCAGCTAAAGTCAGTGCCGCCAACGCCGCCACAACCAATGATAAATGTTCGCGTTTAAATTGGCCACAAGAGATTGTAATCACGTGCAGCGCCTACTAGGGGCATGCTCTTGGCCTTAAAAAACTGGGCCAGCGCCGCGCTTTGACCGAAGCATTTTGATTTGCAGCAGCGGACGTCTTTAATTCATTTCGCGCCGCAGTGGCCGAAACATATACAAATTTGTGCATATGTATCGCCTTATGTGTGTTGTGCAATTTCATTTTACTTGCTATAACAGACTCTCTTTCGTATCATTTCAGGAATTTCGCTTTTTCTATTCACCACGTGTGCCCAGGTGAGTGTCATTTGTAAGCTACTACAAGGACATATTTAATTAACTTGTTTTTTTTATTCCTCACAGGCGCAAAGTGGTTACAACTATGCACGCCCTGAAATTGCGAACGCCGCTGGTGGCGGAATTGGCAGCTCGAATGTCTTGCGTCCGATAGTGCCTGTTGGCAGTAATGCCTTGGCCGCCACTCCGACTTCGCCTCTGGGCTTCCCATCCACCGCTGGCACAGCTTATGGCGCCACCGGCGGCGCTGCGACTGCAACTTTCTCCGGCTTTGGGACGCAGCCGTCAGCGTTAGGTGCCACTGGGCAAGGTCCATATACAGGCGCTACAAACGCTGCGACATTACAAACTGGCAGTGGTTTCAATGCGGGTAAGCGTCCTATTTTGGCGCCACAGCAACGCGGCGGTGGTGGAGGCGTATTCGGCGGTGGTCTGACGAGTATTACAAGCGGTCAGTCGGCGTACGGTAATACACCACGCGTTTCGGGCCTTAACGATGTGGACTATAGTGGCGAAGGTGATTATTCCGCCATACCGGGTGTACCAGCCGTTGATTATCCCATATATGCGGAGGTGCCGCAAACCAATTTCGATTGCGCACAACAACTGCCTGGTTATTACTCGGACGTTGAAGCGCAATGCCAAGTATTTCACATTTGCGCACTCAATCGCACCTACTCTTTTCTCTGTCCGAATGGCACGATCTTTAGTCAGGAGACCCTCGTGTGTGTGTGGTGGAATCAATTTGAATGCGGAACGGCGCCTGCTCTATATGCCAACAATGCTTATATATACGATTATGGTAGTGAACAACGCACTTCAGGCGCTTACAGCGGTACTGGAGGCGGCGCAGCATTAGGAACACGCCAATCGGCCAGTTATCCAGGCGCAGCTAGTAGCAGTAGCTTACGTGCTACAAGCGCTACATTGCCCTCTGCTGGTGGTATTTTCGGTGCTGCCAATTTACGTCCCAACGCTTTCGGCGCGATCCCTAGCACAGTAACACCAGTGCCATCGACCGCGGGCTACAATGCAAATACCGGTCGCTTCCCTACTGGCTCGCCAGCCGGCGGGCAGGCCTTCAATACTGCCGTTGCACCGATTGCAGTCGCGCAGTCTACGTATGGACCCGGTGGTGGTAGTGTGCCGACAGGCGGCAGCAACGCCAACACAAATAGCAATCGTGAATATTTGCCACCATCGCAACAGCAGCGACGTCCCTAAATCTACGCCTTTATTGAGTAGTATATAAAAATCAACCTTCTGTAATATTAAAGACCACTGGCATCTGTACCCGGCTTATGCTGTCCTTATACTCATCCATCCGTACTACTGTTTAGGTTGTACACCTTAGTTTAATCACTTATACATTGACCCATTTATATAATAGTAATTAAGTATTCATTATCTCATCCAGCTACTACTTAATACTTCAACACTATTCTCTACAAAGGCATGCCTGTTTTCGCTCACCTTCTACGGTTTTCTACCTTTACTTCGCTTCATTAATAATATAATTACTAGAACGATTTTACATATTTTTTACAAAATAAAGTATTCATAAAAATACATTTTGCACGGCTTTTAGAATTTCATATGGAATGGAGTAAGCATGTGATCCTTCTCGCTCGAAAGGTCGAGATTTCAAGATAATACATCCTATTGAACCACTAGATCATTTTCATTTCTTCGTGAACATAAACAGTTATTCGACAGGTGTAACTTCTCTGAAGAACTCCACCACACAAGTCATATTATTAGAGTACGGAACTGGTGTAGCTTTTTTTTGCGGTAACTATACATAATCTACTGCTCTCAGTTGAATCATAGACGATCCTTTATGCTTACGGAATAATGCAGTATCCTTCGGCTTAGATATCTAGAAGTTTCGCACCTCAACGGCACTAAACGAAGCAGTAGAATTATATAATAAATCCCTATTAAACTTCAGCTCGTATTAAAATCTATCTGAAATTATGAAGGACTTATGTAGGACATGGAACATAATATAACCTACAAGATGTTTATAAAGCTCCGATCCTATTCTGTTATCCGTCATAGAAAACTTTTCAACATCGATTCAAATTCTCTTGAGAATTAAGTGGCAGTAGTTATTTATTCAAGAGTTCCAGGTTTTTGTCACGAAAAATAACCACAAATCTCAATATTAGCTATGTTAAATATTGTTAACTAAAAGAAAATAGATATCTCAATTTAAATGTCCCTCACCTCAGAAGATTACAATATTTCTATGTTGTATATTCCATAATTTTTATTGTTGCACTTCAATTAGTACTGATTATGTAATAATAAAAATTAAAGGTTATGGTTAATACTGCTGCCAACGTTGGTATCGTCGTAATAGTGCCACCTGTGCGCTAAATTTTCGCGCCATTGCACGCACTTGATTGAGGTCTCTTAACTGGCGCCCATAAGGGGGACCCTTGTCTTCACGGCCTGCCAGTTTACGTTTCTTTAAGTTTTTCTCTGTTTTCAGCACAGATTTCTCAATGCCTTCCTTAACATCTCCTTGCTTTGGATTGTAAATACGCTTCACACAACAACTGCACAACGAATGCTTACACCAGCGCCCACAACCGCCATATTCAACTCTGAGAAATTGCCAGAAACTCAACTCTCTCGCCTCATCATCTTCCGGTGTACTTTTGTTTTCCGAAAAAAAGTCACAGATCAGCGTAATGAACAGATTGAGCAGAACAATGGCAATGACGAACATCAGCAAAGCATACAAAATGAAGCCAAGTGTGAGTCCACCGTAGCCAAGATCATACGGACTAACTGTGCTGCTGAAACCAAATGAGTAACTCATCGATGCGGTGAAACTCTTCAAGAGATGTGTAAAATTTTCGGTGTCATTGCCATTTATTATGTACGAACTGATGCCGAAAGCGAATAACCAAATGACGATGATTACCAGAAGTGTGAGTAGTGCCCAACGCGCACGATACAGAGTGCGTGTGAAGACACGAAACGGTTTGGCGAACTGAAACACCTTCCACAAACGTACGGTAGTCAGGCAAATGAGCAATCCAATGGTCAAATTTGCTAAATAGTCAATACTTGCCGGCACACGGAAATCTATAAACTCCAGTTTCATCGAATCCTCGAATTCTGACATCAACGTCGACACTTTAATCTCACGTACAATAATCAAAATGATGATAAATGCATTCAGTAGAATTATAACACCGTCCACACAATTCCATGGCGAAGCGGACATTTTCGTCTTGTACAGTAAATTCAAAAACAGGTGCTTGAGAAAATAAATCAATGTAAAAAGGTAGAGCAGAAATATGATCAAGAACACGGCAGGCAAATTGTCCATGTTTAACAACAGCCCAACGCTCTGAACATCAACATGGGAGAGCACATTTCCGAACGGTGTGTACTCCAACAAAATTGTGCAGACGCTAAATAAATTCGAATCGGCATTGTAGAGCGTGAAGTCGATGAAAACGCCGGCGGTGCGTGCATCAAGCCAATGGGCTTTCTCCAGATAATCCAGTATTTTCAGACTATTGTTTAGATCGCGTGATAGAAATGTTGCATAACCATTATTCTCAGCGTATGTGTGCAACTTGCCCTGATGGTGACTGGGAGTAAACATACTCCAATCCATTTGTCCCGCTAACCAAGGGCCGTAAGTATGTATATACTTAGAAATATAGTGTAACTGCTCGTAAGGCAGCTGCCAACGGGGCATGAAATTTTTATCATCGAAATCAGGTGTACTCAAACCAATGTACGGCTCCGCGCGTCGCACTTGCCGTAGTCGCACTACGCTTAGCAGCTTGGCGATATTATATTGTATCCAGCCAGGCTCCTCTATCACCTTCTCGTTGTAGTCGTGCCCCTGGTTGAAAGCTTCAATTACAATGTGTCGTATATATTCGTATATATCATCTAAAGTATTCACATAATATAGTCCGATCGCGTCCAAACGTTTTTCTTGCAGCACCGTTTTTAGCGTTTCCGTATTGTAATAAGCTTGAAAATTGCGTGAACCCACCACTAAGAGCAACAGCAATACGAAATACAATCCATAGAGTCGCAACTCGTTGATGATTTGTTTGTATTTGAGATTCAGCGACTCGTTATAATGCGAAGGAGTTGTGTACATTGCAGCCTCGTAGCTGGCTAACTGTAAGCGCACAAGTGCATCCTCATCGTAATTGTAGGTGATCGAAGAGCGACCTACGTCAGGACCCTCTTGCACAGCGGGTTTCTTACGCAATGCCGAGTAGCACGCGTATCCGAGAAATTTTATAAAGTCACCAATAAGGCAGTGAAAGAATACCACGACAACAATAACAAAGAGTATCGCGCGAAACTTGCGTGACTCATGCGAAAAGCCGGAGAGGCAAATGATGAGAATCAAACACCACACCACAATGAAGATGGACACTCCGAAGAGAGTATACATTTTACGCTGCGCTTGCATGTTGTAGTAGCAGGTCAATGCTTTAAAACTGTTTCTTCGATAAAAATTTATTTTATTTTGATTTAAGAACAAAAATTTTCAAAGTTGCAGAAAATTGTAACTGCCTGCGAACGTATATATGATGTCAAAAAATATTTTATGTCATTCATTCTTTAAGTTGCTTACATATGTAAAAACTTGGAATTTTCTACACTGTGAATTCGCTTACGTTTTACACTTTATCGATTTCTTACATAGTATTATATGTATATAATATATGGTATATGAGAAATTGTCGTGTTTTGAAGAAAATGTTTATTCATTCACCTACATTAATATTGTTGCCTCCGAAAAAGTTTCCATTCGATATTATAACAGGGTTTTTAATAGACTCGCTACAAAAGTAGACCGATAGGGACCGCAAACGACGCCATATTTTTCCCGCTCTTTTAACATTTCTCTTCAGTAAGGTTGACCATTTCATCATGGAAAGATATACGATCCAACAATAGTTTGAAAATATTGAACTTCACGCTTGCGCCCAAAAGGAATAAAGAATTTCATTGATATTTCAAACCATTTTGTAGCGCTCTTATTGAAAAACACGTTACACTTAAGCCAACGCTTCTTCTAATCGTCGAGACACTTCTCAAACTCGATATTTGGGATATGCCTTAACTCTTCCATAACTTTTCATCTATTTTGTGAAATGATGGATCTTTAAGGTTATCTTAATTTTTGAAAATAAAAAAAGTCAAATGGGGCCATGTCTGGCGAATATGGAAGCTAGGACTCCGCTGTTGTACTGGTTTTAGTCACAAATTCTGAAACAAATTATTTTATCTACATATTTCTTTCAGCACACAAAAGTTGTCAAGTCATAAAACATGTCTAACGCCTGCTAAACAAAAAGTAAGCAATGAATACTGCAGAGATCTGTATTTTATTCTTAGTGTATCAAATGAAATTTATGAGCATCTCAAAGCACTTAATATTTCGAGAATACTATTGATCGTTTTTCCGAAACGCCTCCAGTTGATGAGGCAAAGAGAAATGGTCGTGCTCCCATGGTACGAAACAGTTTAAGCATAAAAACTGTTCGCGAACACATTGGCAGAAAACTCCTTAAAAAACAGAAAACTTTGTCAATGATCGTCTCTTTTAATTGCGAAACTTATTTGAGCTGATCTTCACATGAAAATCAGCCACTAGTAATCTTCTGGCAACACGATTAAAGCAATTTAAGCACAACAGACACAAGGCTTCAAAGGAAATCAAAGTTGTCCCCTTACAGATTAAAATATTTTCCACTAATAAATAAGTATTTAATAAGCAACGTGACAAAATCGAGGCACTAACATAAAGATATACAAAAAATGTTATTCCAAAGGTTCAACATGGTCATCATTCAGCTGCTTAATGGTTTGGTGGGGAATCTCTTGTAAAGGTATTACACCGCTTCACTTCTGTGAAAAAGAGGCCAAAACTGCGATGAAAACTTATCAGCAGCATGTTTTAGAAGGCGTGATAAAGCAGTTAAGCAATACACTCTTCGATGAAGAGCACTGGATCATTCAGTAGGACTCTGCTCTAACACACAAGGCTTAAACCACGCAGCAGTCGGTTAAAATCAATATTCCAGCTTTCATAGCTGCAAATGATTGGTCGTCTGGAAGCCGAATGCACAATGTGATCATAGTTGGAGAGTATAGAATGTCAAATAACTCACAGAAATTTGGAAAGTCTCAAAAAGAGCAGCGTCGTCAAGGTCAATAGAAACAGTAGAAGCACGCACATCAATAGCCGAATCGTTTGAGAGCTTGCATGAAAGCGAAAGGTGACCATTTCTAATACAATTTTTAACGTCGTTCATTTAATATACAATCTTCTTCATTATTATTTCATTTAATATAATATTATATAATATACAATGTATGTTATAGTTTCTTTTTTATTTATAATAGCTTGAGCTTGTAACAGAACTTTTGCCAGGACCACATATAAAATTTTACTTTCATGCTTTATAAATTCAGGTACGAGAGATTCAACCCATTGGATTATCAAAACAAAAGCACTTACAAGGGAGAGCAAATATCGGTTATTAGTATTTGAAAATTCTAAACTCGCGCTCTTTTTACGCTCACGGTGTCTCCACGGCTAAAAATTAAATCGCCGCTTATCATATCACTTATGAGTGTATTTACATATCCATATTCATACATATGTACTATGTATAATTGTATATTGGCTTTCGTACATTTGAGAATGAAGCTGAGCACAAACCGGCGGCTTCAGTAACTTTCGAGATCTCGACGATGTCTCAAGTGGCGATTGTGAAGCTCTGTTAAAAGTTATCGTGTGACAGAAACACTGAGACACAACAGTGTTAAGCTCTAAAAAAAGTGACATACATACACTACCGAGCAGTTGTGATTTTAGTTGTAAATTATGCTGGGCTTGGATGTTGTTGATTTTTCATTCAATAAGCATATAAATATATATTTGATAGCGGTCTTGGCAATTATCGGCGGCGGTCACCTTCGTAAGTAAAAATTTAAAAAATGTTAAAACTTTTGGCTTGTGCTTGAGTTATCTTGCTTAATCTATTTATGAAATGCATGAAAAAGTGGCGTATTCTTAGTATTTTGTTGTTTGTTGACTCATTTGTGTAAAACACAAACTATAGCAAATTGTAAAGAGATTTAAGAGAGTCTTAAAGGCACTTATAAACATGCATATGTGTACGTGTGCCTCTTCGTAAACAAATTGCACTTATAAGAAAACACTCGTAAACAGACGCAAAATTTAAAGCGGGACTCCTGGTTTCTTCTTCTGCCTCAGTATTATCGCCGCGTCGACTGCTACAGTTTTCTAAATTCTAGAACACGATAGCCCAAGTTGGAATTTAAATGAAAAATACACAATCATTCCATTTTATGGGACCAGAAGCAATGCTTCTTCTACTTGATATCAGTTTTTAATTTTTTATCACTGATATGTGTAGAATCAGTACCATTATGAAATTTATTTTACGGCATACAAGGTACCAAGCGAAATAAGTATACAATGGGTTTAAAACTTCCAGTTGTACACGTTCTTCGACAACGAATTTATACATTTACTTCTAGAAAACAGAAGAACCAAGCTCAAATTGAGTCAAGTTCATAAAAAAAAAAAACTGTTGAACTGTATTTGTACCAAAACAAAGATCTGGCTAATCTTCAATTTCAACATATTCCGTTGTCTTGCGGTATTTTCGCTAGTTGGCGCTGAGAGCGCGTAGTTCTAGTTTTATTTGTCGCATCGGGTCATGCTTTACCTTTTTGGAAAGCTCATTTCCGGCGCCAACACATGTTTGTTTGATTGTCGTTTCTTTTAAGTCGTTCGTGAGTTATAGCGTCGCAAACATGGAGTAAAATAAAGAGAAAATACGGCATATTTTACAGTACTACTACGATAAAGGCAAAAATGAATCTCAGTCCGCCAATAAAATTTGTGCAGTTTATGGACCCGATACATTTTCCATTTCCACCGCACAACGATGGTTTCAACGTTTTTGTTCTGGTGTAGACGTGGTCGAAGGTGCACCACGCTCCGGAAGACCTGTCTTCGAAAATTGCGATACAATCGCTGAAATGGCCGAAAGAGACCGGCATAGTAGCAGCCGTAGCATCGGTCAAGAGCTGAGCATGAGTCATCAAACCGTTATAAAATAAAAAAAATAAAAAATACCGCAAGACTTTTTTGACAACCTATTATGTAAGTACATTTGCAGTAAAAACGCACTCTTTTAGTTTTATCTATACCTACATAACGAAAATATTTAAATGTTCAGAGTCCCCCCGGGGTTAGTACCATAATTAATACCCAGAATAACTCCCTTTTTTTCAATAACTTTAGAGAAAACAGAATGCGATTGGAGCTGTGACAATGGCGACTGCTTGGAAAGTGAATATCTCTGTGATGGTATTATCAACTGTGCCGATGGCTCGGATGAAACTATAAACAACTGCTACACCAATACAACATGTCCGACTTTCGCATTTCGTTGTGCCTATGGCGCCTGTATTACGGGTAAAACTCGTTGCAATCAAAAACAGGACTGTGCAGATAACTCGGACGAATTGCCAACCATATGTCAAATGACGAGCATCGAATTGAATATGGCGATACGCGGTCAATGTGGGTAAATACTTACAAAACTCTATACCAAAGCCATGGATTTAGTTTCCTAATATTGCAGTGATTCGGAAATGCAGTGTAAGAATGGTGTATGTATAGATAGTGATAAATTATGTGATGGCATACGCGACTGCCCGGAGGGAGAAGACGAAACTTTGGAAAAATGCGCACCATTTACGTGCCAGTCCTTCGCTTATAGATGCGCCTACGGTGCCTGTATTGAGGGTAAAGCCGCCTGTAATGGCACCGTAGAGTGTCACGACGGTTCGGACGAATCGTACGCTCTATGTGGTGGAATACGAAAGAAAGGTTCCGGCGTACGACCAACGCCGAAGGCAACGGAGAAGCCTACAACACAAACAGCTCTACAAATTGGAAATAAGTGTCAAATACCTGCCAATCTTGCAAATGCAATAATCACGAATGTATACTTGGGTACGAGTATCGCTGTCGGTTCGAGTGTGCAAACAAATGTGCTTGTTAAATTTGCATGTCAACCCGGCTACAGTTTAGACGGAGAAGACGTGTTGCTCTGCACAAACGACGGTTGGCACAAACGGCTGCCAGTTTGCACCAATCGCGGTGAGTAAGTTTTCAAGGTGGATTCGGACCTGTACAAATGTTATTGTTTATTCATAGAATACTGCAATGCAGCGATACTACATGAGGATAAATCTACCGTGGCCACTTGCTTCTTCGACAGTGCGCCTGTCGTGTGTGATAAAATTAGACCAAACACTATAGCTGAAATCGAGTGTGCAACAGGATATGAAAAAAAATAGTAAGTAAATATTTTCGTATTTCATCATTCTAAATCACGCAATCAAAAATGTTCTTGCCATTTTAGTTTTGCCCAAAAAACTACTTTACGCTGTACAAATAATTACAATTGGAATCATCCGAGAACGCCATGCGAAATTCAATGTGGACATGTGCAACAACTTGGGTTGCCATATGCACGCAATGGCGTAGAGATTAAAATTGCTGAGGCTCCGTGGCATGTGGGTATTTATATCAACCTAAACGAAAGGGATTTTCTGCGTATTTGTGGCGGATCCATAGTTTCTAAACGTCTCGTCGTAACCGGTAAATTGTTAAATAAATAAGGAAAGGCTAAAGGTTGCGATCCGATTTTATTATATCGGAATGGTTTAAATATTAGCAAAGTAACATCCGGTTAAAAGTGCGTATATTAAGCAGATAAGGTCTTATTTCTTAAAAATAACTTTCTGAAACTAGTTGTCCCAGGTTAAATAGGCAGATGGTAAAGGGTGTACGAAAGCTAACGTAATATTCGGTAGTCGAAAAAGTCTTTTCGTATCAATAGATGACATTGCACACATATCAGTGTCATATAGTGCTGGAAAAGCTTCATTTAACAAAAAAAATTAAAGTCGAGGAAGTGGAAACGATTAGCTGTTCAAAAATTAGTGAAAATAATGAAGAAATTCGCTATATTTTGAAATTTTTTTATAAAAAAGAAGCTCAACAAATGGTCGCAAAGCCAGGATTGACGCTTCGAAAGGTTATGCTGAGTGTTTGGTGGGATTGGAAAGGAATCATCCACTATGAGCTGCTCCAGCCTGGTCGAACGATTGATTCTACATTTTACTGTTAACAACTGATAAGATTAAAGCAAGCAATCGAAAAAAACTGATCAACAGAATGGGCTTCGTCTTCCATCCGAGCAACGCTAGACCGCACACATCTTTGATGACTCGGCCAAAACTGGTAGAGCTTGGCAGTGAAGTTATGATGCATCCACCTGACCTTGCGCCATCGGACAACCATTTGTTTGGGTCAATGTAAAACTCTCTTAATGGAGTAAGCAAAATAATTTTTTTTAACAAAATGTCGATTTCTCAAAAACACCAATCGAATTTTGACCAAAATTTCGACTTTAAATTGTTTATAAAAAAAATGAACTATCGATAAGATTTCAACTCGGCTCGTCATCCTAATCATTTATATATGTATGTATGTATATATGGGTTTATAACTGTCTCGATTAGTTTTAGGTGATACATGAACCGTTAGGTGAACAAAACTATTATATTTTGTTGCAAGAGTATAAAAATCTATTTATTCTATTTTATTCCAATTTTGCTTTAATTTTGAGTGATAAACCGGTAATTTAGCGGACAGCTGACTTACGAGTAATAGCTCATCCAGAAAGCATAATTAAGTAAAGGAAACTGCTGAGTTCTTGGAGATATTAGAGTTCAGTTCGGATCGCATCAATCATAACAGCTCTACAGTTAAAATCATTTTCGAACCTGGAATTAAAGAATTTTATATTACCACAACATTTGTACCGACTAGGCAACACATATGCCCCATTTAGAACATATTTACTGATATATAGTACATAAATACACATACATAATTCCGTCTTCTATTTTTACCGTATAAAGCCGCCCATTGTGTCTATGATGAAGCCAATGAAAAACAATACGAAAATTGGCGTTTCAAAGTGTCTCCAGCAAAGATGGCAAACCTTTATGTTAGTGCTGATGGTATCAATGTCACCAAAGTGTATATTCGAAAAGAGTGAGTTTACTTAATAACAGTGAAGAGAAAAAAAATGATTATATCGTTTTAGCTATAAAGGTTCCGGAGATAATTTTAACGGGGATATGGCGATTATTACCTTAGAGAAGACGTTCACATTCGATCGTTCCGTGAAGCCAATTTGCTTTCAACCTCGCATTTTGGAAGCCGCCACCGTGCAGAATGACCTCGATGGCTTCATAGTCGGATGGGGTCCCACAGAGAACAGTAACCATGTCGACGTCTTTCAGAAAGTGGATGTAACCACGGTGTCCTATCACAGTTGCATTGAGAGGTTAAGCAGCAATGATAAACAATATGATCTGCCGGATGATAAGTTTTGTGTTGTGCGCAAAGGAACCTCAGGTGATATTTGTCGAGGCGATAGTGGTGGTGGTTTCGTCAGATATATCCAAGGACGATATCATTTGCTGGGGGTTATCAGTCACGCCCCATTAGGCAAAGGCAATTGCGGCAGGGATAGCCTTATAGCGCTTACGAACGTGCAACATTATCAAGAAATAAAGCTTTCCATAGATGATGAGCGGGAATAAGTCGTAAATTACAACTTCCCGACATGAAAATAAAAGGTATTGTTGTACATGCATACATATGTACTTATACTATATGTGGTATCTATTTGTGTATGAAATAATAGGAAGCATCTTTAGGAAATATATGAGTGTTAAGATTTTAGATTTTTGTACTCAAACAATATTTTTACAAACACACATAGATACAAAAGAATTTATATTAATGATAGACACATTTGTACAGAAATTATGCATTAATTTGTATGTGTTTTTAAATAAATTTAATAGAAGCTTTATTTGTTTACTAAGAACCCAAAATAAAATTTCTTCTACCATTAAAAGTGATTTAACAACAAAAAAAACTTTTTTTTTTTACCAAATTAATCTGAAAACCAAATATTGAAGAGAGAGTACAGAAGGCCTTATACTGTTGTAGAAGAGCTTTAGGGAAAAGATTGGCTCCCTCAGCAAAGGTCTTGTTTTAACTGTACGAAACCGTAGTCAAGCCAATAATGTTCTATTATGTATTCGTCAGGTGTATTCATCTGTTGGAGGGCGTTGGAAAAGGTTTCACTCGCTAAAAAACTTGAACGCGTCCTAGAACAGCTAAGAAACTTGAGCGGCTCTTATCGACATTACTGCGAACTACGCCCAAAATGGTACTTAATGACATTCTACAATTAGCAAGCAGGTGCATTGCTGGGAAGACCACTTTATGGCTCAAAGATATATAGGTATATGAAGGAGCCCAATCAGGGTCACGCTGGAAATAGAAAAAAAAAAAAAAACACGTTAACTTCGGTTGCACCGAAGCTAAATACACTTCACAAGCAGCATTTCTGTTGGTAACTATGTGTTCAGTTTGTATGGCAGCCATATGCTATAGTTAACCGATCTGAACAATTTCTTCGTAGATTACATTGTTGCCTTAGAAAATAATATATACCAAATTTCGTGAAAATATCTTGTCAAAGGTGAAAGTTGTCCATACAAGAACTTGATTCCGATCGTTCAGTTTGTATGGCAGCTATATGCTATAGTTAACCGATCTTATTAATTTCTTCGTAGATCACATTGATTCGTATATATACAGACAGACAGATGGACAGACAGACAGACGGACATGGCTAAACGTCTCAGCTCGACATACTGATTATTTATATATATACTTTGTGGGGTCTCCAACGCTTCCGTCTGGGTGTTACAAACTTCGTGACAAACTTAATATACCCTGTTCAGGGTATAAAAATAAAAAAAGTTCTTACTGAACAAGTAAGGCTTAAAATCTAGTCGAACGTAAATGGTCAAAATTTTATGAAAGAAGGACCTCTTTTCTTGGGTCTTCTCCAAGATTTGCCGCGGCAGAGCACACTTAGGTTCCAACCATCGCGCATGTTTTCATCCGTCCATATTTTGCAAAGAAACTGATGCATGCACCTTCTCTGTTCTTCCCCGCCGTATTTGAATAGCTCTGCCGGTATACCATCGGCCCCTTCCGCTTTGTTGTTCTTCAGGCGGATAATTGCTGTTCGAACCTCATCATAGTCGGGCAAAGGGACATTTATTGCGTCGTCATCGATTGGGGAATCGGGTACGCCATCTCCAGATGTTATAATTTCACTATTCTTCAGCGTGCTGCAGAAATGTTCAGTATGGTCTAAACATCAATCACTAGATCACCTCAGGGGGTAGTCCCACAGTTCCCTTATACCGAGTTGTTGACGAGTGCTAGCAGAGAGCAAATGTGCTAGCCGAGTAGAAAATCGAACCTTCCTTGAGTTTGTTGAAGTGCGTTGTTTGCTGCACACGTCCAAAGCACTGGATACGTGTCTTCCGTCTATGTCAACGTGATTGATTTGGTTTATGGCTTTTCTATGCGGAGACAGCCAAGTAGCTTGATGAATTTTCTTATGCTGGAATCTAGTAATACAGGCAACTATGTTTCGGGCCCGGCGAATTCGAAACTTTCGTCACGTCGCCCTTATCTTCCGTCTGGGCGTTGGCGCAAATCAGCGATATGTTGAAGAACTTCGCTTCGATGTTAGGTTAGAGGTTCATCAGTAAATGCCTCAAAGACCTACTCGTCTCAGACCTTGTTCCGTCCATCGAACTTCATGGACGACGGTGATGTCAGCTTTTATTTTTACAAGAATATCAACCAATTGGGCAGCGACACTTTCCCAATTACCGGACCGGACATTCCAGGTGCATGCCCACAAATCGTAATCCTTAATGCGCTTCCCGTGGTCGTCATCAAAAGGGGATCCGAGACTGTTGTTTGTTTTCATTGTAGACCGGAAGTCGTACCTGCTTGTGAAATAAAAAACAGAAGCGTAAAAGAATCGTTTCTGGTCACTCCGAAGGGGCGCTGTGATAACTTTCCTCACTTACGTGACTGCATCCTCCACCACAGTATATATGTATGTAGGTACCATAAAAACTGAACTATCCAAATGTTAAGTTTTTTTCTTGTTTTTTTAATAATATGTCCTTTTTAGTATCTGTATGAATTTATGGACAAATTTCATAAAAATAAACGGTTTCAGCAAATTTACATTCACTTTTGTAATATTGAGGGCTCAACTGTTTTTGACAGTTTCAGTGTTATTTTCGTGCGGCACAAATCCTCTTGAACCAAATGGGGCGAGCCTCTCCAAATGTACTAATTTCATTTTACATCGTGGTTTTCCATTTCTTTGTATGCGGTATACCACGTCATTAAGTCGTTTCATCACCATATAGGGGCCTTCCCAGGCTGTTTGCAATTTCGGTGACAAGCCTTTCTTTCGAAGTGGACTGTACAACAGGACCAGATCACCTTCTTCAAAACCGCCTTGAATTTGCCGCTTGCTCAAACCGGTCCTTCATCTCATTGCTCAACAGATGCATGTGCTGTCTTGCCATTAGATGCAGTTCATTCATTTTTTCCTTTAAGGCAGAGCAATACTCTCCATCATTTCTTACAGCTGCAGGATTCATTCCGAACTTAGGATCAGCAGGGAGTCGCAGATCAGATCCGAAAATAATCTTTGCTGACGTGTAACCAGTTGTCTCGTGCTTCGCTGAATTCCGTTGATCTTTATCAACGATTTTCCGCAGATGTTCTTCGAGCGTTCGGTTGAATCTCTCTACCATCCAATCTGATTGTGGATGTAACGCTGTTGTCCGTGTCTTGTGAATGCCCAATAATTTACAGACTTCTTGAAAAATGGAAGATTCGACATTCCTGCCTTGATCTAAGTGTAATTCGACGGGCACTCCGAACCTCGTGATCCAATTTTCTACAAACGCTTCGGCTACTGTCTTCGCTTCTTGGTTTGGAAAGGCATGCAACATCCATTGCGACTCGTTCAAATGGTGATCCCACATTGTACTGTTGCAGCCTACCGCGACTTTTGACTTTAAGACCTTTAGTTATCCATTCTGCTAATGAATCTCGACAACCAATCCAGTAGAACCGTTGTTTAATCTTCTATAAAGTTTTTGTAAATCCAAGGCGCCCTCCACTAGGGCCTTTGTGATATTCTTTCAATACTTTCGGGATCATGGACTTCGGTACTATAATCAGCAGACGAGACTGTTTGCCATCTTCGCTTTCCCAGGTACGATGAAGGTATCCATTAACGAGGTTTATGCTGTTCTATTGGGCCCAATATGCTTTTGCAGTTGGACTCCCGCTACTTATTTGTTCCTTTGGTGGTCGTACCCCATTTTCTTTGGCTATTATCAGCTTTGCAAGATCAGATTCAGGTTCTATATTCAGTAGTCACACGTCGATTATAAATTATTTTCCTTCTGATTTAGAGCAATGTTTACATTCCAGTGGACAAGGGCGACGTGATAATGCATCCGCATTTTTGTGGTGAATCCCCTTTCGGTGTTCTGTTTCGATGTCGTAACTCTGTAATCTTTCGTTCCATCGTGCAATTTGTCCTTCCGGATTCTTAAACTGTAATAACCATTTTAATGCTGCATGATCAACAAGAATCGTTGCCCATACAAATACTTGTGGAAATGTTTTACACATTCCACCAGAGCTAGTAGTTCTTATCGCGTCACACAGTGGTTTTTCTCTGGTTTCCCGAGTACTCTGCTGTAATACCCAATTACTCTTTCTTGCCCGTCGATGAGCCGAGCCAGGACACCTCCAATTCCATAAGCGCTCGCATCTGTATCCAGAATGAATTTTTTTCCAGGTATTGGATAAGCTAACATCGGCGCCGTACAAAGTAGTTCTTTAAGATGCTCAAACGCTTTTTTTTTTGTTCCAGCTGCCATACAAACGGGCGATTCTCCTTTGTTAAATCATATACTTTTATTTTTCCCTCCTCGGTGTGAATCCCCTCAGTTGACACTTTATGTCCGAGATATGTGACCTGCTTCTTCAATAATGAAAACTTTTTGGGATTCAAGCGTAATCCGGCTGATGCTATTCGCTGAAAGACTTCCTCTAGATCATCAAGATACACCAAACATGTCTTCCAGTTGAGTCCTTCTAACACACGTTCCATCAGTCGCTCGAACGTTGCAGGCGCATTACATAACCCAAATGGCATCACAGAGAATTCCCATAACCCGTCGCCTGAAAGCGGTCTTTTCACGATCACATTCATCAATTTCGACTTGCCAATATCCACTTTGTAGATCTAATGTAGAAAACCATTTCGCTCCAGACAAGGTRTCTAATGTATCGTCGATTCTCGGTAGAGGATAAMTGTCTTTCTTTGTGACATCATTCAACTTCCTATAATCTACGCAGAAACGGGTGTTRCCATCTTTCTTTTTAACTAAGACGATAGGTGAGCTCCATGGACTTATTGAAGGTTCGATTACACCGTTTTTGTGCATGTCTTCAATAATTTTGTTAGCATCCTCACGTTTTGCTAGTGGAACCCTACGCAGAGCTTGTCGGATCGGTTTAGCGTCTCCGGTATTTATGCGATGTTTGACAATGCCGGTTCTTCCTGTGTTGTTTCCTTCGTTTGCAAATGTGGATGCGTATTTTTCTAATAGTTTTTCTGCTTTTAGTTCTTCATTTCCATGCACCTCGTTCAGCAAATTGTTTAGGAGTGTAGGACTTATCTGCTGTGGCGCAATAGTATTCTTCTGTTGTGACCGTTCGCATCGTGATATTGCACTTATATTCTGGCACTGTCCAATTACTGCTCCTTTCTTCAGACTTATAGACGTGTTGAATTCATTTACCACTCTGACCGGAATGGTAGCGTCTTCTCTAGTTTTCACAAGTTTTCTTCCTACCAATATGGGTGTATCTATTTTTGTTGGTTCCACAATCCACAATTCTTTGAACTGTTCCGTTTTGATGGGTTTACTTTTATATTGCAATTTCGGGCAAAGTGACCCGCTTTTCCACTGTTGAAACATCTGCCAGTTGTATTTACTCGCGGTGCAGCAATTGTCTTCAGAGTCTTCAATATTTCTTCCATCAGCGCCGGTTGTTCCATTTCAACTCTTTGTACTTTGTGTACTGGTTTACTTAGTAGAGAAGCTGTTTCCTGTGTGAGGCGTGCGAAACCGTTTCAGCAAACGTTGTTTTTGGCAATGCAGATGTGGCGCGTTTGGTGTCCACATCACGAATTCCATTTATGAAACTTTGAATTTTCAACGTCTCAATGTAATCCACAGGTGCATCTGCATTTGCCAAATGAGCCAGTCGTTCTATTTCAGTTGCGAACTCTTGCAATGACTCGATCATTTTCTGACCCCTATTTTGCAGTTCAATCTGGTATATTTGTTTCCGGTGCTCACTACCATATCGTCTTTCTATCGCACTCATCAAAGCCTCATAGTTGTCCCGTTCACAATATGGAATAGTCTGAAGGATTTCGGTCGCAGGTCCTTTCAATGATACAAACAAGGACGCCACTTTGTCCGCTGCATTCCAGTTATTCTCCATTGCTGTCTTTTCAAACTGAAGTTTGAAAATTTGAAATGGAATACTTCCATCGAATGTGGGTGCCTTAAATCTTGGATTATTTGTTGATGGTGCAGGGTCATGCAGTTGCAGTTCTCGCATACGATTACTCAAATGAAGAACTTCTGATGTTAAATTTTCTTCGCCATTTTTTAACGTGCTTAATTCGTCTTCAAATTTTGAAAATTTCTCTTGCACTTGTTTTTGTACTTGTGTAGTATTTTCTGTAATCTGTTATAGCAAACGATTTTCTAACTGCGTATTATTTTCAGTCATTTGTTGGGTAAATCGAGACTCTAACTGTGACGTATTTTCAACTATTTGCGTCGTTTGCTGTGCCAGACGATTTTCTGTTTGCACTGCCTCTTCTGCCATTTGCTTAATAGCCACTAAGAACATATTCATGTCTACTCTTGATGATGTTCGTTGTTCTTCTACTTTTTTTTCTACCTTTGTAGAAGTTCCTGGGCCATCAAATTCGAATTCGTCCACATTAATTCGATCCGCTTGCATTGCTTCACGTAATCGTGCCTGCATATCCGCCTTTTGTCCGCTTATCGGCAAATTACGCTCTTCCAGTTCCTTTTTTAATTGCTGAATTCTCAATTCCACGAATTTAACTATCTTGAATTTGGATTATTTGACAATCCCACTTCTGACACCAATTGTTGCGAATTTACTCCTTACTAGTTTACTTGACTAGGTTCGTATCTCTGGATTGACAAATAAAACCAAAAACCGTTAATTCACTTTAACAAAATATCTTTATTTCAGAATCCTCCTTACGTTGGCGCTACCTCGGCTTATATAGCCACGCACTCCTCGCTGATGCCGACATGCGTCTCTAGAACATTGCGTCTGGCAATTATAAGAACATAATGCTATACGTTCCATATACAGTTAATGTTTATGCTACAAGTAGACAAACAGACAACCGTGGCGCCCAATGTTTATAATAAAGAATGCAAATAGCAAGACAAACACATGTGGTACCAAACTTAATACTACTTTTGTGACAATATTATATAATTGTATCAGGACTTGCTAAGTATTTTTTCTTTTTCGAACGTTTATGGTAAACATAAAACGCATTATTGTGAATGGTAATTGAAAATAACGTTTATTCGACAAAAACAAATTCGAAAGAAATTTTTGTGGAGTGTGGCTAGAAAATTCTCCACATTTCTTTGGGAAACTGATCGCTGATTCAAGTTTCAAGATTTCAAGTAATAACGAGTAAAGAATTGCGGACAGAAAAAAGGTAGTGATCTTAACATTATGGTTATATTAGTAATATATTTTTTTTTATTTCTCAGGCCCAGCAAAAAAAATTTGTACATAGGATCTCAAAACAGGGCTATAAGCGTTAACCAAGATCGACGCGGCAGCGCACGCGAATTGTTGGCAATCAAGTTTTCAAAAACATTTTTACCGTGTAAATGTAATTTTAAAATAATGCAGGGAACGCAACAAACGAATTTATCTGGCTATTCAATACCGCATGTGTCATTAACAACTAACATGGCTGGTTTGACAAAAAAACAAAGAAAACGTCTACCACAACGTGAAAGAGAAGCTCAACGTGCCTCAGTTCAAATGGCAGTTAATAAAATTCAAACCTCAATTAAAACCGTACCCAATAATAACTCTATCGGCGGCAATACAAATAGTCCCCAGGTACCAGCTCTGTCTGGTATGCTGTACGATCTGGCCGTACAGTTTCGCACCGAGATATGCTTATTACAAATGCTCATAGACTCGGAGACTCAACAAAATTCTAAAACAATAGCTGACAAAGAATTTATTGTGGCAGAAATAACATTAGCGAATAGTAGTCCAATAACAAAAGAAGCATTCAAATTTATGCGTTCAGTGATTCTTAATGCAATTGAGAAATATCAAAAGCCGAAAAAAGTCACCCCTATTTTCTATAGCATGAATCATAATAACACGTACATAAATATTCTCTGTGAGGATGCATTTGCATTTGGCTGTTTGCAGGCTTGCGTTGGAAAAATGTCTACTTTGGGTAATGTATCGTTGTATCCTTTGGAGGCAAGTGCTGGCCGCTTATATTGTTACAGTGTAATATACACTGGAATTATAAATGATCCAATGAAATTTTTGTTGCAAATCCGTTTGCATATACCGAAATTGCGCACCGATCACTGGATTATTGCAGATAGCAAAGTATGTACCGATGACCAAGATGAAACCCAATTCCTATTCCTTGTGGATGAAATATCGTCCATAGCGCTCGAGTACCGTTATAGCAATAGGCTTTTCATCTGCTTGGAAGAAGCACTATTTCATAATCATGGCCAATTACCAAATTTCTTTTGACAAATCGAAGCGAAGCAAGCGAGCCCGACAATTATGTAGATCATCTATAATTTACTAAAAAATTTCTTAACTTATATTTTACCTAAAGATGTACCTTTTACCCATTACAATATTTTATTATAATTATTTGCCGGTATATTAAAAATGTATGTTATAATTCTCATAATATATTAATTTATTTTAATGTAATTTAAAAGAAATTTGCACAACCACTGGTAGAAATACATATGCCTTTTTTATTTCGACACATTTAACAATAAATGAAATTGAATTGAACTGAATAAATCTATCATCTTTTGTAGTTGACTACGTACATTGTGATTGCCAGCATTATTTTATATAGTCGTATATTACAAAAAAAACTTTATTTTATATAAATATATAAGCTAACAATTGTTTACAAGTGCATCGTAGAAATTAAAATTTGGACAGGCTTTATTTTTTGTTTTCTTCGGCAGCGCTCCACTTTCCAAAAAGCTTTTGCAAAATGGTTTGAAATCAGAATTGATAAATTGCTGTCTGCCTTTTTTAATCTTTGGGTCAGTCTTCTTCGGCACCGGTATAACTGGGTTGAACACCATTTGCGTGCTATTAAACTGATCGTAGAGTTCATGAGAGGATCTAAAAGGAAGAGTCATAGAAAATAAACTTACAGTTGCTTCTAACACTTACAGTTTGCCAATTTCTGGTGCTAAGGACCCTTCTCCAGATGCCGGCACCCCATTGGCTATGTGCATTGCCATTTTACGCACCGTTGGATGGTAATGGCGAGACAATATAGTAAGCTCATATAGCGCCGTGCTTGAAGCATTACAATACTCTGGGTCCTCCAATTCCGGATCATAATTACCCGACCCTACGCTAGTGTCTGTATCCAGTAAAACGTCTAATACCGATGTTAGTTGGAAGGTGGTTTTTATTGTGCCAAGGGTGGCTAGTGTACCATGATGCAACAAATGCAAGCTAAGCATAAGCAAACGTTTTATAAACGCCATTAAACGTTGCTGACTCATATTGCGTCTTCTTTTCACCAAAACTTCATCTAAAGTACCGAGAATGATGCGGAAGTCTTCATGATTTTTTCCCGCATTCACAGTAAGCATATTTTTGTAGAAGTGTTGGTAGAAACGTATTGGATCAATATTCAGCACTTCACCTTGACCTGAGAGTATAACGAAAATCGTTTTTATGCAATGCAATTGTTCACGGTAACCCAGATCCATTTCTTCTAATATGCGATTCAACACATCGATGAGGTCAGAGAAGAAATCTAAATTGATGACATGTGCAAACCTATAGGATAATGTCATAATACAAACAAAAAAAAATATTTATTATTTAAATTAAAAAAACCAAAATTCGCTTACTCACTCTGCTAAACCCTCTAAAATGGCACTCAGCACCTTCGACGTTGGCTCGTTTTTCAAAACTCGGAAATAAATTGTAAACACCATTTTTGTTATTTCTGTTAGTTTGTAAAGTTTTGTTTGCTTATTTTCTTCGGCACGGGTTTCGTCTAATTCTCGCGTGACTTCAGCCAATTTCTTCCGTCGTTTGCGCTCTTTCTTTGATAAGCTCATCAAACGTTGTCTGTGCGACTCCAACTTTTTTTGTTTCAATTCATTCTCTTTCTCAGCATCTAAATTGACATTTTTTATCTTAAGTGCCAACAAGCAAGTAATGCACTCAACATGTACATTTGGGAGTTTAGTCTTTATTAGGTGGTTTATGCGCCTCACAATGAACAGTGTCATATCTAATTTCTTGTCATTAGCGAAAAAGGTGCGGAAACACTTGTTAATTGTTTCACGCATATTCTCATAGTTACAGTTCAACATATAGACCAAGAGCTGTGCAACATTTTGTACATAATTGAAATATGGATGCGCGTTGAGTATATCACACATACTTTGCACAGCCACCTCAGCCATTTTAATCGCCTGCGGTGTTACACGTCCCTGTCCACGTTTGTTTACTATTGCTGTAAGTTTCTCAAGTTTCTGCAGGAATTTTTTAAATTGTTGAAGCAGCGCGTTTTCATAAGTCACACGTTCCAAAGTGGCTTTGCGAACTAAAATGGAGAATAATATTTATGTATTAAGCGCAATTATGTATATGCGGTCAAAGTATTTTAAAATTTCACACCTGTTTGCATTTTAGTGTCCACCTGTCCTACGCGATATTCAGGCAGAATATCTTTGAATATTTCAGTCACCGAGATTATTGCCAATTTTCGTACTGTTAAAAGATTTGGTGTACCAGCTGCATTTGTTTCTTCCATCAGCTCATACAGAGCATTAAAATTTCGCATTTTGTCTTCTGGTTTTTCAAGTAAACCAGAACAAATTATACCAATACGATATTTTTGACGCTCAATTTCCTGTTGTCGCGCTATAAGCAAATCAGTAGTAGAAATCAGTTTTTTTTTAGGCTCAGGTAGGGCACTGCCTTCGCCAACATCATTTACTACATCATCATCACTATCCTCATAAACAACGTCTTCGTCGTCTTCGTTAACCTCATCATCCTCATCTCCTTCTGCTCCGTCATCCTCTTTCTCACTACGTTTAACCTTTGGTTTAGGTATGTAGTCTACCTCAGCGGTACGTGTTATGATTTGCCCATCACGACTTTTTATGGGCAATAAGTTGACTTTGACTTTTTTCTTTTCATTGTCCACAACTGCATTCCTTGTATAAGCCTTTTCTAAGCCTACTGATTCTTTTTCTTCTTCAACAGCAGCTGTATTCTTACGTTTACGTTGCTTATTTAAACCTTTCTCATGCAAATATTCCAAATCATCACCGTCCAACATATCCGCTATGTTATTAACCAATTCCGATGGATCCACATTATCATCGTCATTATCAAGTGGGTCATCGTAAATATCAGTCTTTTGTTTTCGTTTTTGTGGCAATTGTTCACGTTTTTTCGCCTTCTGTCGGAATATATTTTGTTTTCGATCCTTGGCCGCTTTCTGCTGAGCCAATTTGTGTTGTTGTTGTTTGGTAAGAGGGGTCTTCTTAGATTTGAGATGTGCGTTGCGTTTCACTGAACTAATCTTCACTTTTTTCTGTAAATTTTAAAATTGTTAATATTGTTTTGATTTTAGATGAAATGAGAGTTTCTAGTGTGTAATTAGTATAGCAATGCAACCACTGTAATGATGATTATATATTATTTACAAACCGTGCCCATTTTATATACAAATTACGATTCAAAATATGTATTAAATCAAAGCCAATCGCACGTGTACTGTAGTTGACGCTATAATGCTACCACTGTGTAAAAAATTTAAACTATGAGAATGGAAAATATAACATTTTTAATTCAGTGGCATTTACTTCAAGAACAGCTGTTATAACACTTTAATTTGTAAACAATATCAGATGTTCGATTTATGATTATAGTTGCCAGCGAATTTGTTTGTTAGTATTTTAAGCACAATTGCTGAAATAAGGCGGACGAATACATTCGATTTCTAGAGTGTTGGCAAGAAAACACACTCTTCTTATTGTAAACTAGTGTTATTGTTCGTGTTATTAAATCCTATTGGTTTGCTCCTGTTGGAACTTGACGGTCTAATAAACGATCGATGCTAGTTGGAGGGGGTTTGATTCTATTGAAATAACAAATACGAAGTTATGTAATATTAACGCTGGTGTTACGCGCCACTAGAGCAATTAATATGCGAAAAATCCCTTCTGAGATAAATGCTTATTTTCAAAAACATAGAAAAAATTCTTTATTCCAAAAGAAGCTGCCACAACAAAGGTTTAGACAGGAAAAAAGTGTGGCAACCTTGATTACATTAGCTATAAGAAGTCCACACTTTGAAAACTTTAAGTTGCAAATACTTTTTAATCAAAATTGAATAATTTTGGTAATGTCGGATGAAGATGATTATATGTCGGATAAGTTCCTTTGTGGGTAAGAGCATGTTACAATGTGTTTGTAAATGTAAAATTTTACTAAACTATACTTACAGAGACGTTCGACCTAGCCTTGTACAACAACCGAATAAAAAAAGACAGATTTTTTTGGAGGAGAAGAAAAGGGCACATATTAAGCGTCAAAAGCAAGAAAGCTTCACACGCAAAGGAATTATGAATATTAAGTCATTAGAAGAATCTCTCAAAAAGCCAATAGAGAATCAGAACAAGGGCTTTCAAATGTTAGCTAAAATGGGCTATAAATCAGGGGAGGCACTTGGCAAGAAAATGTCTGGTGAAGAAACAGATAACCGCCTTATTGAGCCAATTGGTATCAGCATAAAATCTGATAGAGGTGGTTTAGGCCGTGAAACAGCGTTACGTGATTTAGCCGAACGTCGACGACAAAAACGAGAGCAACAGCTGCGAAATCGTCTTGTTGGAGGAGAAACCGTAACGGTGGAACAATTTCGTAAACGTGCACAGGAGAAATCCGACGAGCGATTTGCAATTGGTGCTTTAAAGTTAGTAAAAGTTTAACGCAAAGTGTCAATGCTTTACAAAAATGTAAAATTTCAGGCGCAGTCAGTTATCTTGTGAAACATTGGATCTAGAGAACGGCATCAAAGAAGCCGAGCTTAGTTGGTTTTGGCCTGAACGCAATGAAAACGTAAATGAGGAAGGTTCGGACGAAACAAACAACGAAAATAATGAAGGCGCTGGAGTGAATGATAATGAGGAAGAATATACCGCCGCGGAGAAAGTGGAAATACTTACCAGTTATTTGCGCACATCGTACAAATTTTGTTTCTGGTGTGGGGTACGTTACAAAGATCAAGATGATATGAACAGCAATTGTCCTGGAGAATCGCGAGATGACCATTAAAAAATATTTCCAATCGTAATCAAATAAGTCAACGGCTGTTGAATTGCTGTTATTCTATTTATTTTAAGAAATATAGAAAATTACTTTAAGCTAAAATTTCAAAATTTTCTATGATAATCATCAAGTTGTTCATCTTCATATTTAAATTGTTCACAATGCAATAATTACGTCAAAATATCATTCACATTTTTTATAAAGCAAAAATTAAAAATACATACGTTATAGTCAGCTAATCAGCTAAACACGTCCATCAAGCTTATGTATTAAATCTTGGATTTTTTCGATTACACTATATATAAAGGGTCGCTCCATAGGATCCATACGCAACATATATTTAATTAAATCGTGCATATCATCAGAATAAATAGAACTTTCTGGAATGTTGATGTTACCGCTCAGCACCGCCAGCGCAACACTGTCACCTTTTTCATAAACTGAATCAAAGGGACAATGGAAGAAGCACATAGCATAAAGTACACAACCAAGGCTCTGTAAAGATTTTAAAATTAATATCTTATTCAGACATTTAAATAATTGTGTTACTAACCCAAATGTCTGTACGTTCATCTATGGTGGAGTACGACTTAACTGAGAATAGTTCTGGTGCACGATACACGATTGAACTGCGCTCCTCCGCTTCGTCTTGCAGTCGTTGCGCTTCATTCTGTCCACAAATTTGCAAACGAGCTTCCGTCATAGAACCCAAATCTACAATTATCGGTTCAAAAGTGTCAGACAAACAAATGTTCGCTGTTTTCAGGTCTCGATGTGCCAACGGCACTGGTTTAGCTTCGTGCACCGCCCTTAAACCATTGCAGATACCAAGAAATACTTGCAAAATTTGCGCTTCTGGCATATGATCATCTTTGCGTGCACGCATACTTAGATAATCTGCCAGCGAACCGTTCTTATAGTATGGCAATACTATGTATAGGTCACTAGTGGTATTGATTACAATATCGGCAGATCCTTTCAGCTCATAGTCTATTACTTTAATTACATTTTCTGAATCGATACGTCTACAATTTTCAATCTCACGCAAGGCTATATTTTGATCATCTATGCTGTGACAAGTTATACGCTTAACTGCATAGAGTTTGTGTGTTGTAGCATTTTCTGCTAGATCGATCAAACTGAAACCACTGTAAATAACGTAATATTAGATAAGAATATTAGAACATTTTCTTCAACTCACCCCTGAGCCAGTCGATCGCGTATAATGTATTTTGTTCCTTTAATGTTTACTGTCTCTTTGGAGCAGAAGAGACAACCACTTTTCATGATTAAGGTCCATCCTAAGCTATTCATATTGTACTTATAAAAAGGTAGAAAATTACTTTTGGTGTGAGCGAAGTATAGCAAAGAACTCGTAAAATAAATTGTAAATTTTGACTATCTACTGTAAAAATAAATATTAATATTTTAACAGAAAACAAGAAAAACACAATTTGCACCAGCTCAGAGTGACGATAACAAATCTTGGAAGAAAACAAACACTGTGTTTTCTTAGGAAAGCGATCAGCTGGTGACCAATGAGAGCTGTCACACCATTAACACAGGGTTGACAAAATAAATGAAAATATAATTTAATTGAAGCTAAAGTGTATTGCTTCCTTACTTAGCTATTTACAGTAATTAACGGTAATTTAGTACCTTTATTTAACTTTATCTTATCTTAATCTTATCAAACATATCCGAAAATATTTTACACGTCCGTAAAATTTTATTTTGTGATACAAAGCAGAGAACGTTTATCATACGTTTTATCATATCATAAACATTCTCTGTTATTTCAAATATAACAAAAACTTTTTAACATCAAATCTAATGCTTTTGTTTCCAATATTCTAATATCTGTTTATTTCTGTGATATAGCCATTAGAACATTTTCTGCTCAAAGTATGTTCGCAGTTTGTTCAAATTTAATTATTCTAGCTCATCCTGTGTTCCGGACAGCTGTTTGGGTTAGATCCGTTTCGGTCAGTTCTTTAGTTTGCTGTAAAAAACTACTATTATTAAGTAAAAGCTAGTTCATTTATAAATTTATAATGCAAAATTCTGACCAAATGATGGAAGAATGTTGTGAAGATTTATTTGGCATACGCTTAGATCCACCAGATAGGCGTGATAAATGTGATAATTGCAAGTAAGTTATAACTTTAATTGAATACATACTCAACTAATTTGCAAACATTTGTAGGCGACCATCTGTAGTTTGTTGGTGTCAGTCATTACCAAATCCGCCAATTAACATTAAGTCTTCTATAGTTATACTCCAACATCCTGCCGAAGAGAAACGATCCTTGCGCACAGCCTTAATGTTGCAACTTGGTGTAACACCAGGAAAATGTGTTGTATATAAGGGAAAACGCTTTCCATCGACTAAAAATCAAGCTGAGCTTGAACCAATATTAAATTCGCCAAATTCTTTACTTCTCTACCCCAGTAAGGACTCTGTGCCTATAGAAAATCTTTGCTCACAGATAATTGCACCGTCTGAAGATGCACATTTTACATTAGTGCTTATCGATGGTACCTGGCCGCAAGCAAAAGCTATTTACGCCAGTAGTCCCATACTACATCGCATGCGACAGGTAAAACTAATAGCTGCGGGCAATAGTGATTACATTATACGCACACAACCCACCGAAGGCTGTCTCAGTACCCTTGAAACTGCTGCACAAGCTTTATCCATTCTGGAGCAACGTAGTGAACTGCGACAATTATTAGTACGTCCGTTGCATACGTTATGCAAGTACCAGTTAGATAATGGAGCTGTTGAACATCAGTCGAAAGAGTTTCGCATAAAAAATCAACAATATCCCAAACAAATCGGCAAGCGCCTAAATCGTTTGCTCAATTACAGCACAATTTGTAGACCCGAAGCGACCGAAGAGAATGTGGCAAATAGAATCGATACAACATTGCAACAGCAGCAACAAAGAACGTGAAAGTGGGCATAACTAATCCAAAATCACTTTAGGAAAATACTATACTTACATATTATGTAGAAATAATGCATTTATTGAATTTGTCATAGCTAGTTTATAAAGTAATATACATATTTACAAAGCTAAACCAAATTAAAAAAAAAGCATGTAGATAATTTACTAAGCAAAGTTTTTATTGCATTACATTGCGATTAATAAATTAAAGTTTTTAAGTTTCTAATAAACTTAAAATCTATTTTAGGCAACAGTATCGTTGCAGGTATCTTGAAAACCACGTTTCATCAAACATTTTGCGATGGCATAACTACGTACACAAGCGTTCATTTCTTGTTCTAAAATGAAGATATATAAATATATATGTGCGCAAATATAAAACACTGATAAATGTGTATTAGTAACGTCTGTCTTACTTTCTTCTGGCTCACAAAACGCAATTGAATCGGCTTTTATCGGCCACATAGTTTGCATTATCAAGTCCTTATTTAATTGCCAGTTTTTAATCAACCCTGCCTTTTCAAAGTAGCAGCGTATGAAACACTACATAACGGGTAAAAATTATATTTTTTTATGTGTATGTATGTATATAACGCTATTTTACCATGCCGGTTTTGTCAACTGTTTCAGGCAGGTCGCCATTCCTATTGAATTGCACAATATAATCTGGATAGAAAATAGTCGTAATATGTTTTCTAATGAAAATAATACTATTTTTCTTCATTGGTGCTTACCGCTTGGTATGGAAAAACTATTATTGCATATATGCGCCACATCCATGTCCTCGCTGCTGTTGCTGCCATTGGCGTGCACCATAATTGGCGCAACACATTCTCGCTGCTCCCTGTGCTGCACAAAAATGTCACCATTATCCTTGGCGCGATCCTCTACCGACACCATAATGTCACAATAAAGCAGTATTATAGTAAACGGTATCATCACAAATACATTACGGTTACTCATTCTTCTCTAGATTAATTACTTTCAAAATCTTGGAACGTGGGTGGCACTAGTGCGCAACTCCGGAAGCCAACTCGTTTTATGAGTTTTTACAGGAGGTCAGTTGAGTGTGAACAGTGTTTATATATTATTGCGGAGCGTGTTCTTCAGTTTATTAAGTCAATTATATTATATTGTTAGGAAAATAGCATTACACTTCAAGTTGTAATTGCCTATTTAAAAGTGCAGCAACAATACAGTGTGCAATGATTACGCTTTTTAATAATAATAATGTTTAAGTACATATGTATGTACACGAATTATAATATGCCTACACCTAGCAGGTGTCTTTAATATATTTTTGTTGCAATGGCATATATTAATGTAATTTACAATCGAATTGGCATAAGCGGCTTACGGTAGTCAGAATTTATTGAATTTTTTTAAAGTAAAGTTCGGAAATGTTCGAGTGCTAGCCGGCAGCAAATGTACGCATAACGTAAATTGAGTGTAAAACTTCAAAAACGCTTTTGTCAAAAGAATCTTTTTGAAATGGTGACTACTGCCGCTCGAAAACCGTTCGGTGGATTTGAATGAAATTTTTACAGCTTTTTGAAAACATGAAAAACTAGTGTCTGTTCGAACGATAAACTTTTATAATTAAAACAACTTCGATTAGTCACTGAATTTTTCTTTACTGGCGTAGTCACCATTTGCTTGGTTATAGCCGAGTTAAAAACAGCGCGCCAGTTGTTTCTCCTTTTTGATATGTGGCGTCAATTGGAGATTTCAAAGGAAGCGTGGCCCCTTTCTGCATGGTCTTTCCAATGGAGTAGAGGTCTTCCTCTTCCTCTACTTCCCCCGGGGAGTGCTGCGCCGAATACTTTCAGAGCTGGAGTTGTTTCGCCTTTGGGACGACATGACCTAGCCAGTGTTGCCGCTGTCTTTGAAGTCGCTGAACTATGCCAATGTCGTTGTCTTTGTTATACAGATCGTCGTTCCATCGAATACGGCATTCGCCCTGGTCAACGCGAAAAGGACCATAAATCTTCCTCCGAACATTTCTCTCGAAAACTCCCAACGCCTTTGCACTATACAGCAGGAAAAGAGCAGATTGAAGAAGTCACATAAAACGGAGTCGCCTCGTTTGGTATCAAACGGCTCAGAGAGGTCCTTCCCGAAATTACTCAACGTTAGTTTACACAACCGTTTTAGTTTTGCGGGGATACCGAACTCAGACATCGCGGCATAAAGGCGACTCCTTTTCGTACTATCAGAAGCAGCTTTAAAATCGACGAAGAGTGTCGATCATTTTCTCACTGATCTTTCTCACTGGTCGGTTGTTGATTTGCCAGGTCTAAAGCCACACTGCGTCTCGCTTCCCTTTTCAATTCACGGTATCTATCCCATTCCGCATGTGTTGTAGTTAATTGTAACGTTGCGAGGTAGGCAGTCTGTTTTCTCTCCACTGCGACATGGCACACCTCGTCGTACCAGCTGTTTGTTTTTGCATTTTCCGAAATCCAATGGTTTCGGTTGCAGCTGTGCATAAGGAGTTTGAAATACCGCCCCACAGTTCCCTTATACCGAGTTGTTGACGAGTGCTCTTAGAGAGCAGGAGCGCAAGTCAAGTAGAAAATCGCTCGGCAAATTTTGCAACATAGAAAAATTATTAAGTGCAAAAAAAAAAAGGAAATCAACGATACTCACCGCATTGAATTTAAAATTGGGATTTTTCGACTATGTGATATTCTATCTCTCTCCCTGAAGATTCACACAGCGTGATTCTTCAGACAAAGGCTTCAAATATGATATATACGCTGCTTGAGACGTTCCGAAATCGAAGACAAAAAGCTGAGCAAAATTTTCGATCGATTCGAAAGAATGGCGGCAGCACTGAAAGTTGACAAACAAAACCCGAGAACCTGCGGCCGACAAACAAAACGCGAAAATTTCTGCGTGAGAACTTTCGAAGAGTACTACAGGATCTCAGTGTACATTCCTCTGCTGGATATAATTAGCGAAGATTTGAAGACGTGCTTTTCGAGATAAGTATTGGATGGATTTTAACTGAGTCCAGAAAAAGTATGTGCTCTGAAAACTAAAGAAATGGAATGGAATGGAATCATAACACAGAAATCCATGGGTCATCCGTCACATTGAGAAGTAGGAGCTGTTCACTTGCGGCACTTCAGGAAATGGTGTATGGTGGCAATAGTACGTACGAAAGTCTTTCCTTCTCTACACTTTTGCCAAAATATCGTCGCTTTAACCCTCCAGTTATGTTAATAAAAATGTTGCACTTGTGATGTGAAAGAACCGAATGACCTAGTCAGAGTTTTGTAAGGGTATCCTAATTATAACTTATGATTTTAGCTTTTTTTTCTAATTTTTCTTAATTTTACTGACTACCAATTAAGTTTGGTTTTAACATTTCATAGTTTTATTGATTATAATTTCATTTTGTTCGTAAAATTTCTTAGAATTTTTGAATATAAATTATGATAACTTCCTATATATTTGCTATATTTATTGCATATATTTAAGGCGATATGATGTAGAAACTCTTACCGTTGTGCGATGTCTCAAGTAATGTCCAATCGTATTGCAAAAGAGTTATCTGTCGTTATATTCCGTCCTACACACCCACTTACTAGATCCATCACTACCCGTTGATCTTGGTTTTGCTCCGGTTGTGTAGCTGTTGAAACTTTTCCCAAATATATTTGAAAATTTAGACAAAATTTTATACGCAGCTATCCCCGCCTTTATCCTATACTTATCTAAGAATGGGCATTTGACTTTAAAAGTAGTTAAAAGCTCATCGACTGGGTATTTGCATACTGATTTCTTGTATAAATCTCGAATCGGAGCAAGTTTATAGTACACTCTCTGAGCTCTGCGATTGTCTCTGTTATCAAACCTCAGCTCTCGATTTATTTTCCAAAAACCTTGTCAATGACATTACAGCTCGAAATGGTCGACCATGAACATCATTCCAAAGACTGCGGATATTTTCTGTATGTAACTTATGTATATATGTACTTACATATATAAATGTACCATTTGATGAAATATGAAAATGCCCAAAAACTCACCCAATTATATTTCATTAATTGATTTATATTTCCAATAGTTTTAGCGCGGAAATGGAACGAAACTTCCTAAAGTTCCTACTAAGTTTTTATTGTGCCACAGTTTTCATAAAATGTTAAAAAATATGTTGTACTTTTTCGAAGCGACTTCTCTCAATGCAGGAATTCGTAAAAGGAAATCCCGAAATTTTGTGTCTTTTATGAAACATAAGAAAAAATAACATATAAAGGTCACGATATGACCTTGAGGTAACAGAAGGGTTAAAACAAAACCAGCGATGAAACTGTGGCATACTTTGACTTCAGACTGGTACTGAATATTGATGTGGTCCATTCTTATTACCGCATTTTGCTGTGATATCTCGAGTAGTTTGTAAGACACAATATTTTTATTCATTTATTTATTTATAGAATCTGATACACATACAAGATATTTTCATACAAGTAAGAACACGCATTCCATTCTACTAACTCAAGAAAGAAACTGTTCAGATATATGTAATGTTTAAATTAAGATAAAATAAATACAAGTTTTTTTATAGGAAATATCCAACAAAAACATAATTGATAAAACTACATACATATAGTTCTTTTAAAGATAATGCAATTCTGGTTTGAAATATTTTGCGTTTGATTAAAATTATGAATCTACTCTTCAGAACAATATAAATAATTTGAGGTTAAATATTTACATTTCTTCCCAAGAAATTATATTTTCTATTGAACCTTTTACTGAAAATCTGCAGATTTGTATCTTTATATTTTTTACAAAACCAAAGCTCTATAATTGTTAATAACTGTTAATTATGCGATTTAAAATTATTTGGAGAGAGTTTTTGTGCTCTCTCATGAATTAAATTACGGTTGCTTGAAGAGGCACTTACATCAGATAACTTCTCAGCTACTGGCATACAGTTCCATATTTCGAACTATTTGAAAGTGATTTTTATAACGTGTTCCGTTTCTAGGAAGATTTCAAAATAAGCCTAACCTCGTGCGGTTAGTTGGTTGGTATTGAGCGAGTTTTCATACTAACATTAAAGGTCATAAGGTGTATTCATTAGTGGGTATGTACTTAGAAGTGTACGTGCTGGTATTGAATGTGGTCAGGCAACGATGAAGCGCGGCAGAGAGTCGTGAATGGTTCACCCAATAGTTTCTAGTTTAGGTCGAATATTAAAATTACGTGAATGATTTGAGTTAACTAAAGTGCCGTTTGGAAGTTGGACAGGAAGTGGTTTTAGAATAATAGATTTAATACTAATAAATATATTTTTAATTTTAAAATAATTACTTTAATAATAATTTTTTATTTCGACGATTTTTTTAATATTTATGTTTTTGATGATTTTTGTTGAATTTGTTTTAAATTTTTTGCATTTTTTTTTTGCTTTCTTTTTTAAATTACTCTATGCAGCGTCCACGTTGCGTCCAGCCGTCAAACTTTGGCGCCCCATGCACGCTTCACCATGTACACACCCTTCTCGGCGATCATAACCGCAGGCGCATGTGTGTTTCCAGATGTTACCTGTGGCATAATGGACGTATCCATGACACGCAAGCCCCTCACGCCATGCACGCGCAGCTCGTGATCGACCACGGCCAACGGATCGCTCGCGGGTCCCATTTTACAGGAACCGGCTTGATGATTTTCCGGGTCAGTGTCGCGTCGTACTGTGCACTCCCAGTAGGCATCCGTGCCGAAAGTTAACGATTCACAGCCCTTTGTCGGTGTCTTGTCCACCCGCATACCATACTGCTTGAGCGGTGCTGTCTGTGACAATTGAATTGCGAATTTTATACCTTCAATCAGCGTTTTCACATCACGATCCTCGGTAAGATAATTGGCGATGATACGCGGTGGTGCCAGCGGATCGTTAGAGGCAAGCGTAATGGAACCACGCGATTTGGGATGCAACACTGCGGGGAAAATCTGTACGGAGCGCATATTGTTGGAGAGCAGTTCGCCTACTTGACCAGTACGCGAACAAGTGGCCGAGTAGCCGCCGAAGTACAGTTGCACATCGGGCACATTCGGTACATCGGCGTAGCGTGTATGGATTTTTGCGGTGACATCCCCAATGCCGGTGCCCGACATGAGACCATCCCGAAAGAGTAAATATTCCATAGCGGTGGCCCAATTTAGCGGTGCCGTGTCTGCGTCGTCGATGAAGAAGTTGGTGAAGTAGGCAACGTGATTATGTAAATTCTTGCCAACACCAGGAAGATTGTGTATGGGGCGTACATTCACCTACATCGTATGGAAATAAGGCTATTAGCAATCAAATCTATGGCTTATATTGTACCTTCGTTAGCTCGTCAGATGGTCCGATGCCGCTAAGCAGTAGTATTTGTGGTGAGTTGACGGCTCCACCGCTGACGATTACTTCTTTTTTGGCGAATATCTTACGTGAGCTGCCGTATTGATCCATCACTTCTACGCCAACAACTGTCTTACTGTCGGGCTTGAAGAGTACCTTCGAGGCGGTGGTGTTGAGCAGAATGTGCAGATTGTTGCGATTACGTGCCGGTCGTAGGAACGAACGTGCTGAACTCCAACGTATGCCATTGCGAGATGTCATCTGGGCAATCATAAAACCGGTGGAGTTGCGTCCATTTAAATCCTGCACCGTGTAGCCTGAAAAGGTATAACATGTGACTTTAAGTATATGCACACGCATATGAGAAGTTCTTATCGCATATATCAAACAATTTTTGCTCCACTTAAACGGAGAGCAATGCAGAAAAAAAAATTTTTACTTTAGAAACAAATGTCTATTAAAAGGGAGAGGTGGGTGATGGTGTTACCTTTTTTATGACTATAATAATCGTACTCACCCAATTCCTCGCCGCCCTTTAATATTGCATACGACAAAGGTGGATTGTAGGGGAAATGTGAAACTGGTAGCGGTCCACCCTTCGCATGCAAGCTCTGATCCACCTGATCCAATTGTAAATTATCCTCTGATTTCATAAAGAACGGCAGTACATCCTCAAATGACCAACCGGGATTACCCAATGCAGCCCAGTTATCATAATCTTCGGGATTGCCACGTATATACATCATGCCATTCAGTACCGATGTGCCACCCAAAACTTTGCCACGCGGCCAAGTACAACGCCGTCCTTCCGAATTTAAACAAGCACTACTTTCTGGCTCGGTAGTGTAGCTCCAATCAATACTACTGCCAAAGAAATTCGGGACCATTGAAGGTATTTGCGTACCAACCGGTTCATCTCCACCTAAAATGAAAGAAGAAAACGGAAAAAGGTCTCATTAATATTTACTTATTTGAGGTGCGGCTCTTCTTAAAACAATGCATTAGTGTAACTGGTAAACGAATAGAATCGTCAAAATCGCAAATATGTTAAGGCTCAACTGTACTCTAAAGTAATAAATACAATTTGTACCGATCTTGGATGAAGCTTACTATTTTATCGTGCGGAATAATACACTATTTCTTCATTTGTCGCGTTCTTTTGAAAACAGCGGGACCGCCTAAGGGAACGCTGAGCTGTATCTCAGGCTACATTCTATAAGAGTTGTTCGGTCATTTTAATGACAAGACTTAGCCTATCCTCCAGCTATTTTGACAGTACCTGGACCAGTCTGGAGGAAAAATAGCATCCACAACCCAGTTTCATAAGATTTTGAACGGGTCACAACTACGCACTAGCACTGGATCTAAGCGTCTAGCTTGGTGAGTATTTTCAGATCGCAATTAAACCATAATTTTATGAGAATTTTCCGAAAAGAAATTCATCTCTATGATGTTCATGTTATTTAGATCTAATTTAAATGTGTTAATGTTTTTTAATTGTTTTTTCTCTATCCATCACGTCATCCATCATTCTTTAGATAAGACATGAAAACCGCCGCACTTCCGCAATACTTTATATTATTCAGCATATTTAATTGTAGCTTCACACTCTTCTATTTATAGCCTGAATAATTTGAATTAATCTTATATTAAATGAAATTGCAATAATACAGTTTTTGGTTAATTAATAGAAAATTATACAAGCTTGCAAATATATATTCATAAAATCAATGTATTCAAGTTTTTTTTTTACTTTTTCATCATTTCCAATTTACTACATTATTTCGAATGATTAATGAAATCACATAAATCCAATCCAATGTCTTTTGCAATTGCTTGGTGACTTGTTTGTCAGCAGTTTCTTTGACGACGATGTGAAAATTATCTAAATTCCTTGTTAATTAATTGCAAGTGATGAATGGCCGCTTAGTTGAATCAGTACGGTAATTTGGGAATATAAAGGCATAACCCAAATATTTGAGTTAGATGATCCTTATCGTTTTTGTCTTCAAATAACGGCTACTCTTATTCGGCTTCTGAGTTGTATTTCGGGGTTGACAGCTTAAATCACTACGGTATGTCTTGTATTAATATCGGAAGCTTCTTTGTCCAACTACTCAAACTACTTTTACTACTTTTACTACTACCTTTAAACTATTCCAACGATGGCAAGACAGACACCACAAAAAGTTTTTCAAGACCTTTTTCTTATCCAGCATCAATGGAAATAGGCTGAATAGTCAATCAAATTCTATTCTAATTCTATCAAATTCTAACTAATTTTCACAGCAGATCCCGTATATAATTTTCATACTGATCTGATATCATTCGACAAATAGAAGGTTTTTTAATTTTTAAGCCGCCTTTAATCGAATACAGAAATATGTGAGAAACCCTTTTAACTCCTTTAATTCTTACAGTTTTATTTAGTAAAGATTTAAAATGACCATTCAGAGAAATTGGCTTCCCTTAATTGAGTCAATTTAACGACTATCGGAGTTATATCTCTAAGGCTATTTAATTTTGTACTGAATTATTTTATAGAAAGAGCCAGGCAGAGAAATGTATTCAAGGAGACATAGCACTAGAGCTGATGAAACTTTGGCCCATGAGCCTGAGTAGTACCTCATAATTACGTATACCCTTATAACTTCAAGAGAAGTGGTTTTAGAATGGTTAATGCCTGTCGATCACTTTTCTAGAGTGAATTTTAATCGACGATTTCGAGTATGTCTCACCCTAAAAGGTCTTGTACACATTAATTTAATGTTAAAATAAAGAGTGATTCATTTCGAGGATCACAGAAACTTCAAATTTGACAATTTAATGGTGAAGGTTTATTATCATTCGAAAGAGCGTTATTTCGCATTTATTTCTGGAAGATTATCTCTTCCAACGGTTTGCTGTTTCTACGACTCAGATGGTCCATTCGTTGAGTCCAATTTTCGATGACTCGTTCAAGCATTTCGACTGGTAACTGGCGAGTGGCATGCGCGATATTTTGCTCTAAGGAAAAAGTCCTACGGTGCCATATCACACGATTTTGGTGGCTAATCAACCGGCCCAAAACGTGAAATAATCTGCTCACCGAAGTTTTCTCTTAATAAATCCATTGATTGATGCGATGTGTAGGAAGTGGCGCCGTCTTGTTGAAACCAAATGTTGCCGAGATCACGAGCTCCAATTTCAGACATTTAATAGTCGGTTATCATGACGCGATAACGGTCGCCATTGACCGATATGTTCTCACCGAGAGTTTCTGAAGAAGATGATTCCCCCAGCATAAACCCACACCCAATCGTTGGTTTTCCTGAATGGAATGACAGCTTCGGAATCTCTGCAGGTTTCTATATTATATTTTTTTCACTGCGTGCTGAAAGTGGTCTATTCGGTCGAATATTATCCAATAATGAATGCTGGGTCTCAAGATGGGTAGTGGTGTTGCGAATAGAACGCTCGGTAGCACGATTATGTTGATCATAAGTAGAGCGAAGCGCGCGAAACACATTCTTTACAGAACGTGAATTTTCATAATAAAGTTGAACGGTTTGTAAACGTTCTTCATTCGTAAGTCTTACCATGATGGAAAGCCAAACAATACTGAACAAAACTGACGCGTGATCGGTCAGAAAAGTCTAATGAAAAGAGCACCTCTGCTTATATCAGGCGTTATTATAGGCGTTATTATGAGATTTCCACTGAGATCAGTAGCAAATTGTCTCCTAGCCAGTTCACAGTATCTTATTTAGTCGCATAACTCTAATGGATTTAATAGGTTTAAGGATTAAGAAGCAAGTTTAGAGACCTTTGTATACTCGTATTTCGACGTTACAAGCTTTCGAGAGAAAGGTTCTGCGAAAAATGCGTGGTCCATTGCGCGTTGTCCACGGCGAATATCGCATTTGATGGAACGATGAGCTTTATAAGATATACGACGCCATTAACATAGTTCAGCGAATTAGAAGATAGCGGCTACGCTGGCTAGGTCATCTCGTCCGAATGCACGAAAGTAATCTAGCTCTGAATGTATTCGACGCAGTACCCGCCGGGGGAAACAGATGAAGAGAAAGACCTCCACTCCATTGGAAAGACCAGGTGGAGAAGGACCTGGCTTCGCTTGGTATATCCAATTGGCGCCATCTTGTGAATAAAAGAAACAACTGGAGTGCTTTTGTTAACTCGCCTATAATCCCGTAAGCGGTGTCTACGCTAGTAAAGAAGAGGAATTAATAAGGCGCAGTGCAGTCGGTTGTAGCGAATGCAGTGAGACGTCATGAAAGAAAACCTTCGGCCTAAAGGTCCCCGATGCCAAAAGCTATCTTTTTATTAGTTGGAAATATAAATAGTCTCATAATTACTTGAACCCTAAATAAGATATTCTCCGGGTCTCTGTTTGTGTTTCCCCAATTAAAATAGTTTTTATCAAGGTTGCCGATGCAACAATAACCACGAACGGTTTCAGCGTTGAAGGGGAGGAAATTTCTGTTTAATTATCACAAAGTTTATTTATTACTTTATCTTAATATATCTTTATCTTATCTTATCTTAATTTATATGTTATTTTTTCATTTTTGCATAATTTGCTTTTATGGTAGTTTGTTTTCAATTTAATGTCTCTAAATATTCTTCAATTTCATTTGTTGTCTCCTTACTATCCCACGGTTCGAATAATCATCGTAATTAAAGTGGAAGCTTTTTTTGCGCAGTTAACTGTCTCCCCATTTTTGTTGCTTTGAAATCGCTTCTACTTATATTCACCCAATTCCGTATCATTCCAAAGTTTTTTTTTTATTTTATTTATTTTTTTTTTTTTGTTTTTTTTTTTTTTTTTTTTTTTTTTGTTTTTTTTCGAATGTCTTCATTTAGCTTGCGGTTAAGCTAATGTCAAAGTTGACGTATCGTTGGAGCAATCTTGATTTAAACAAGAAGAATCGAGTTCGCTTTTACCGTTTTTATTTTCACTTTCAACTAATCTTTTATTGTTATTTTTTTCTCATCTCACGCCCACTAATTCGTGCGGCGAAACAGTTCAAAGGTGCTTTGCAACGATTTTCGGTGAATCAATTGCAAGTCGGCACTTTAAAGCCCTCGCATTTACCTCGCATTTTTTTCGTTTTTGATATTTTCCATTTCTGGTTGGAGAATATCAAATTATGCGGTTAAATGGCGCAATTTTCACGGGTTAATTGCGCGATGGCGTCAGCGAGGCATTTACAAGCCCTCTGGCTTTTGGCAGGGAAACTCAATGAATTCCAGAAATTGGACAATTTCAAAGACGAGTAGCTGTTTTTACAATGCTAAATATACAAAAACATTATCTTTGGCTTTTGTTTTGTAATACAAGGCACCCAAAAAGGCAAGTGAATAAATAAAGAAATGAAAATCACATAATTACTTTTCACAACAGTTAAGTAAACAGAGAAAATGTGTAAAAAAAAACGATGACTCTCATAATCATTCATAATCACTTACATATTTTGGTTAAAATATAAATATACTACCTGTCCTACACACGCGCAAGTAGCTCTTGCAACTCGTCAATGCTGTTGATGGATTTAATGGAACGTTGCAAGTAATTATTTTGCTTCTCCTTTATTTTACACTAAATTAGATACACCAAGCACCGAAGCACCATAACTATTACACATACATACATACATGTATAAATTAGTAATTAATTTTATTTGTAATGAGTTACCGGTTGACTAGTTGAAATTTGTATTTTCAGGCATTTAGCGATTAACGGTGTACGCTCTGATATCAACAGCTTTTTAGCATCTACAGCAACGGCTGGCTGTCAGTCGTCAGCAGTTGGTTGCTAATAATTGACGACAATTTATCGCACGCAAAACCTGTATTGGAAAATATTTTGGATTTAGCGCCCGTTGGTCTCATTAAACATATTGATTAATTGAGCACATTTGTTGGTTAGTTGAATGCCTACATGCTCATTATCCACTAACGTATCCATTCTGCACTACACTTGTTTTACCGGGTTTTGACCGGGTAACCTAGTACCTTTATAGCAAGACATCGTAGTCTCAACCATGGTCTTTGAACATGAAAAATTGTTTTTTTTTTTTTTTTTAATATTCCAGTAGTTCTAAGCTAGGAACACTATAAAAGATTTAGCATAACTACAGTATAACATAGTATAATCTAACCTATCGTCACTTGTCATCTATATGGGGACTGCTGTCAACTTCTGCTGTCAACTATTCAAATATACTATATATTGAATAAGTGACCCAAAGTTACAATAGTGAACTTTTTTTTTATCGAAAACATCGGTAAATCTGTTGGATATACTATGGTACTTCGGAGAGAATCTTTTTCTAATAATGGTATGTCTGTGAGAAAAAATGGGTTTTCCTGCTTTTATCCTTGCAAGTAGCAAGGGTATAAAATGTTCAGTTACAACCGAGCTTGGCCCTTACTTATATGTTACGGTGATTCAGTTTTATCAAAAGCAAAAGTCTACGAGTGGTACAAAGCCTTCGAAAACGATGTAGAGATCGTTGCAGACATGCCTCGTTCTGGACGACCTTCGACCTCTTCAACTGAATCTAAAGAACGTCGGGCAAGTGCTAGAGAGATGGCAAGAGAGTTCGACATCTGTCGCGAGTCCGTTCGAATGATTTTGGTGGATATTTTAGATATGAAGCGCGTTCTTGGTAAACTCGTTCCGATAAAACTTTTTTTTTTTTTTTTCAAAAAGAGTACCGCAGAGAGGGTTTATGAGTTTGAGAAGCAAACAAGTCAACAATAACCGAAGTGGAGGGGAAAAAACAAGCCATTTGGTGCATCATGAATTTGTTCAGGAACGAGAGACGGTCAATTAACTGTTCTATTTAGCCGTATTGAGGCGTTTGCGTGAGAACATCTGTCGAAAACGAACAAAATTGTGGAAGAAGAATTCATGGATTCTACACGATGATAATGCACCATCGCCTAGAGCAATGATTGTGACCTAATTTAAAGCAAAAACGGAGTGAGTACCATCGGTCAACCACCGTATTCACCAGATTTGGCTCTGTGTGATTTTTTCTTGTTCCCCAAATTAAAACTCCCGCTCTATGGAGTCCATTTTCAATCGATCGAAAAGATGAAACAAAATTCGCTGAGGAAGCTGAAGGCCATCCCAAATAGTAGTTTTGGCAAGTGTTTCGAGAACTGGAATAAAACAATTTTGCATTTTGATTACATTTTTACAAAGAAAAACATTTATTCAAACATTGATACTCTGCTCATAGTTTCTAGATTTTGAAAGGAGCAGTCTCTGTACGCAATGGAAACAAGAAAATCACATTGTTATTTTGGATTGGCCATCACAATTATCAGACGCCAATCCATGGGAGAATGTTTGGGCTTTAATAACACCAAAACTATCAATAAAATATTTGATATACTTGGAGATCGCTTCCTGTCGAATATGTGGCAAATTTAGTTACGAGTTGGCAACAAAGATAGCAGACAGCGCGTGAGACTGGAGCAAGTATTGAATAAGGGTCAGGTATAATGAAAAAATATATTTTTTATAAATACAAGATTTTTTGCAACAAACTTTTTATACACTTTGGAAAACGAAAATTGCATTTACGTCATAAACTTATTTAATAATTTACAAATCTACTAAATATACAGATAGTTATGTGTGCCAGTTCTGAGCCAGAAATAGTCATAGTCCCGCCTCTATATTTTCATAGCTGCAATGCATCGAATATGAAAAACTCGGTTTTTTTCTAAATGGATATAATTTGTGTCAGAATTCAAGGGTTCCATAGACTAAATACATAGATCGTGTATATCGGTCGGTTTGAAAGCTCCTTTAATAACATTGACTGGAAATGTAATTCGGAACAGAAAAAGGTTGGTACGGCACATTTGTAGCAATGTCGAAAAAATGTCTATATTTTTATGAAAATTCCTCAAAATTTGTTTGCTTCTAATCTTAAAATCTTTTAAATCAAAATTTAGGCTGTGCCATGCTCAACTTAATCAATCATTCGCAAAGCCGTCAAATAATTTAAATGAGTTTATCCATTATTACATCCCAATTTTTATACGAAGAACAATTTTTATTTTACAAAAACTTAAATTAATCACAACCTTAAAGAGGTTGGCTCTTAATTCACACCTTTACTTCTTAGATGATGAGTTTTGTTTTTGTTTTTGATTTGTTAATGATGACTTGCTGCTGCTGAATTATGGATAGGCGTATACACACATACATACATCGAATGCCAACTCTAGCACACACATCACACGCTTCGCGCATTTCCTCTTTACCAATAATAAAGCACAATGCAACAACAACAAGGTCAAGCACATGAAATCTTCATTTAGTGCGCGAATATGTACAAGACAAACTATCATGAGAACTAAATTTTTATTTTTATTTTTTTACTTTAATTCTCTTCATGTTGAATTTATGCATATGTATTTGTTGTTTCATTTTCGGCGGACTTTAGTTTTTCTTATGTAAAATTTTGTTGCAATTATGTTGAGTATAATAAAATGTTGCGAGTAACTATTGGGTGTTGAGAAATTTAGAGCGCATTTACATAATTTAGACAGTAGCATTGAGTTTCATCATGAGTGTAAGGAATTCTTTAATTCTTCTTTTATTGTCTAATACTTAAGCTTAGAGAATTAGTGAAACTTTTTAGTAGAGAAAATTTTTGTATATTGATAAATAGAAATAGTCGTTGAGGGATAAGCAGTAATCTTACTTAGCTTAGATTTGAATAAAACCAGTTAGTAATTCCTCCTGATCAACAATTACCCCCTAAGTAATATGCTGTTTTTCATTACAAAAATTTGATGGAATTTAACTTATTACAAAAATTAATAAACCACTAATCTTAATAATAA
>NW_017537456.1:1304417-1329143 GCF_001853355.1 Bactrocera latifrons
TTGCCTTTAAAATTGGACCACTTATTGCACAATTACGCTGTCTTTGGCTTAAGAACCATTTATACAACCTTGCCTCAAGAACGGGATATTCCGATTTATGTAAAGTTTTCTTGGTTGCAACTTCMTGTGTGTTTGCCACTGCCTCCACAATTTCATGACGTTTTTTCTTTATTTTTGAAATGGCCGCCTTAGATACATTATAATCCAACGCCAATCGATTTCCATGATTGCCTTCATCGAGTTTTCTTAAAATCTCAGCTTTTTGAGGCAAATTTAATCTGATTTTCAATGATTTTCTCTGCTTTGTTGGCATTTTTTAACACACTAACCATAAACAACTCGCAAGTTTAAACGCTTATGACACACTGCGTATGTATGTACCTCGCGACACAGACTATAATTTTTTACATAGAAATTCGGGGAATACATAGCAATGAGGGGAATACCCGAGCTTGTTTTTCTTGCCAAACAAACGGTTGGGTTTGAAAAAATAGAAAAGCCCAAAAAAGTAACCCAGAGTTAACTTTTGAGAGCAGTACGTGGACGGTAAATCGGTAAACTTAGCCGAAGGTTTAACTTTCTCGCGAGTTAACTTTTGCGCTATTCAACTGTAATAAGAAAATGTTCCCTTTTTCTCAACAGTCTACAAATATATGAATGTCGTTAGTTGTTTGTCATCGCTGCTTGATTAACATGTCACACAATCCTCACACTAGCATATCTGTTTCTGTATGAGCAGCTGTTACTTCGCTCTGAGTCTACACGCCTCCTGCCCTCTGGTGTTTGTTTCCTTTCTGATTTTTGCTCTATGCTTCGTGTTGCCCCTCGAAGCTGTGAACCGATGCAGTAAATTAAAAATAAGAGAATTTACTGTGAATTTTTATTACACTCAATTCACTCGATGTAAGATATGTTTTGTGTCTAGCAAATAATGGCAAATGAACTGGATTTGCGGCAGATAAAAAGCAAAATCAAGGGCAGCAGCAAATCGAAGGAGTCGCCATAAACACTGCTCCGTAGTAAGCTGAGTGCCGGAATAATCATATGCAAGCGAATGAAAGTAAAGTGCATACACATATGCAATACATTTTCAAAGCTTTTGTATGTTTGTATGCATTTAAACCGATTTTTTTATTTCCTCACATGCCGTAACACCAGGGGTTCATGCGGTTCATTAAACCACGCAATGCGTTTTTGAAATGAACATGAATTCACAATTTCACAATGTCGACTACCTCAACTGTTAATGTGATCACATGCGTGCATGCAAACAAGCGTGTGTATGTGTTTTGCATATGTGCAAAACAAATTTTTACAAATTTGTAAAATTAAAATAAAAGAAATTTTACGACCTCTTTTAAGTATTGCGTATTCATCTGAGGAATACTGATGAGAGGAGAGATCTAGTTAGTTAAAATTTACAAATACTTTACCTGTCGATTGGCCTTGTCTGTCCGTCCTCCGCGTATACGTGAACTAGTCCCTTTTTTGTTGAGATCTGAAAGTGCGCATGTCTCGGAACAGATGAAAAATTGAAATAATAATTAAATTAAATAACATAAAAAATCATATTATTAATAGGGATGCTACAAGAGTAGACCGAAAGGGACAACAAACGACGCCTTATTTTTTCCCACGTTCTTGGTACCGCTCAGAAAAAAATAAAGCGGATTTGGATATGAAAGCACTCTAGATCGTAGCAGTACCGGTTAGGCTAAATGTGGAAAAATCTGTTGAAATGCATGGAACAACTTTTACTATTTTGATTGCGTTCTGCTGCCAACGCCGCACGAACTGTCTTCAATCTCAAAGAATTATGTTGTAGCGAGAATGAACTATATGACACTAGTGGTTTTGCTGGATTAAAATGCAGCGGCTATTTAAATATGTCACTCAAATCACTCAAATCAAAAACGAATTGGAGACTACTTTCACTTGATTTTTGGAAACTTTAATAGAAATATATGCATGATCCATGCATATAATTAATTTTCTCACTTATGAAGTGTTTGCAATTACTTTTATCTTATTAAAGGGTGGCATTTCAAGACAATTGTGTTCTTGAGCTATAGAAGTTCACACCTAAATGTGTGGAGCCAAACCGGCATGTGTCTTTCATAGCAATCAAATAGTCAAATGAAGCCTTGAAAATGTAAAACAAATGTGGTGAAGAATAGCGAAATAAGCTGCATCTTACACGCAATATAAAAATCATTGTTAGAAGAATAAAAAAAATTGCAAATTTAATGGACGGTTCAGTCAAAAATTAGCTACAAAAATTCAGCTATTTACGGTAAACTTGTTTTACAGCAATGTTTGTATTATAAAGACTTTTTCATTTGTTTTTGATTATTTAGGCCCAAATGCAAGCGGTTCCGCAGGTCACAAAGCTGCCGCCGTTCAAGCGCTTGACTAAAGACTTAAAACACGAACTTGGCGTAGCATACTGCCAAGCAAATTTACGGCTATAAAAATGTACCCTTAGTGCATTTGAATGCCAAACTACCGATTAATTTTACAAACCATTATGAATGTATTCATTCAACGTGGAGTGTCAACGGCGTTATATTTTCCGACCACAAATGGATTCTTAAAGTGGTTGAAATTGCAAACAGATTAAAATTCAAACCAGTTTTTGAATTTTTTGGAATATAGCATATTAGTATATCATAGTTCATTTATGGGTCTTATGTCATTACATATCTATCATTAGTGCTTCTGTTAAAACTAGAATCTATACAATATATATATATAGGAACAGTTATATGTATGTATGGAAAATAGAAGCAACGTCATAAACTAACGGTACACCTATATTTCGTGTTCGATATTCGTACGAGGTTCGTCAACCGCCGTTGGCTTGTTGGTGTAGACCATAGACTTGACGTAGCCCTACAGAAAATAGTCTAACGGCGTTATATCACACGATCGAGGCGGCCAATTGACTGGGCCATTTCATGAGATAACACGTTCACCAAACTTGTGGCTTGTGGCACCGTCCTGTTAGAACTACATATTGTCCAAGTCCATTTCAGGCAAATCGGACCCAAAATATTCTTTTCTCATTGAGCGGTAGCGAATAAACATAATTTTTTCAGTTTTTTCAATATTCTCGTCACTACGGGCACTTCTTTGTCTTACTGGCATGGAAACATTTTGTACCGTGCCAGTGGATGCAAATTTTTCCAGTGCGGCCGCTTAAGCCGACGTAGCGCTCTTAAAGTTGAGGCCACTGACTCCGAATTTCGATAGTAAATTTTAATAACTTCGACTCGTTATCGGATCGTATATCTTTCCGTAATGAAATGGCGAACATTACAGAAGAGAAATGTCAAAAGAGCGGGGACAAATTTGGCGTCGTTTAATGTCCCTATCAGTATATTTTGTAGCTTCTTATTGAAAAACCCTAAATTTCATCAATAAGATATCTGAATCTAAGAAACGAGTATATCTTTAGTTAAAGATTTCTGATGCTTGTCCTGCTTTCAATGATTAGAGACCCTTTTCTATTTTAGCTGCTGATAAATATTTACACTTTAGTTAATACATATACATATGTGTTTTTTGTAGCCTAGAAAAAAAAAACGGAAACCACAATGTAACATCTTCGTTGGCGAGAAATTCCCTTTTATGGAAACTTAACTCAGTCATTCATCATTCCATCATTTGTCACTCGTTGCAGCAAATGGTTAGTGATGTGTGCACTTAGTGCTCACTTACGCAACGCATACTTAATATACACAGATACATTGAGTATTTATATGTATGTAATACCAACTGGTTTGTCGGTATTTGGAAAAAAGTTAAAAATAAAACTCACACGTTCAAAAAGTTATGTTTGCCGTCGCTTAGCTATTTCAAGTATTAATGAGCGGCGACAAGGAATTTCGAAATTCAAATATGTAACATTTACGCCCAAGCTGCCATATTTTAAGTGTTCGATATCCTGTTTGACTAATTTTATCAGTTTGAAATATGAAAACCTCAAAAAGCAGCGGAAGAGAGTTGAATTTGATTTTGGGAATATTATGTTATTTTAAGCACCCCACTTGGACACAAAGGTTAAAAAAAGAATTAAAAAGCTTTTGTGAAAAAATAACTTGCAACGACATCAAATTCGAGTGGACTGCAATTTGTACTTATTAGAGTACGTTTGCGGTATTGAAGTCAGAGTAATATGTATTTGGCGAGGAAAAATAGAAAATTTAAAGATAAAGTTTTCAATTGCTAGGAGAAAGCTTATCTGAAATTTCCTGTTACATGTACACAAATTTCTGTGACATATAAAATGAGAGTATTTAGAAAATTTCACCATTTTAATGAGGCTCTGCTGATTACTAGTTTCATTTACATACGTTTTATATAACGTACAAGTCCTTGTCTAAATTCTCTAGAGATAGAACTGCTGCCAAGCAATGCTATTGTTATACATTTAACTACCTATTTGACATAATAATATATAAAATAAAAAAAAATACTCAAGTCGGTCCGAAAAGCTTGTAATGATAGAGCGCCTTAAGGAGTCAAGACAGTTGTGGATCTCCAACAATCCGTTTTTTTTTTTGTTGCTAAAGTCCACTTTCAGGTTCTAAAAACATTATTTAATTGGTAGAATAGGGAAGAAAAAGTTTCTCGATTCACATCAGGCAAAGAAGGTACTCGGGGATTAATGCACGTATTTTTTTCATATTTGAAATATACGAGGTTCAAAAAGTATCGCGAATTTTGTGTTTTTTCAAATATTATTTATATATTCATGAATATCTATTTTGTCGCCTTCAAAGTAATCCCCATGAGATATTATACACTTGTGCCAACGATTTTTCCAATCTTCGAAGCACTTCAAAAAATAATTTTTTTTATCTTCTTCAGCTCCTCTTTCGATGCCGTCTTTATCTCGTCAAGAAAAGCGTAACGTCCTCCTTTCATGGGCCTCTTCAGTTTAGGGAACAAAAAAAAGTCACAGGGGGCCAGATCTGGGGAATACGGTGGCTGCGGCATCATTAGTGTGTTGTTTTTGGCCAAAAAGTCGCGCACAAGCAGCGATGTGTGAGCAGGGGCGTTATCGTGGTGCAAAAGCCAATTTTTGTCACATTTTCTCGGCCTTCTGAGAACATTTTGTACCACCGATAAACGTTGCTTCCGTCCAAGGTAGATTCTCCGCATGCCACAGTCAACATTCGGAATGCATCCGCGCACTTAATTTCGTTTTTCACACAAAATTTGATACAGGTTCTTTGATTCATTTCTTTGAATAGTTAAAAATCGAAGACGATCCAAAACACGTGCAAGCAAAGCAGCTGTCAACAATTAAATGAACATTAAATGAGAGCCATGAGTACCAACATAACGCCACAAAAAATTTGAAATTCGAATACTTTTTGAACACACCTCATATTACACAGTAAGATAACCTACTAAACTAAGTTTTCTTCAATTTTTTTAACAAGATGCTATACTGAAGCTAGGAAGTCTTATTTCTCAATAACTTAAATCAACAGTTCATGGGTGAATTGCGTCAAGCTGTCATGTCAGTTTTGTTCAGTATTGTTTGGCATTGTGTCGTGGAAAGATTTACGCTTGAACAACGATTACAAACCGTTCAAAATTATAACGAAAATTCTTCGTTCTGAAAAGAATGTGTTTCGCGCAATTCGCTCAACATAATCGGCCTACTGAGCGTACTATTTGCAGCACCATCACCTATCTTAAGACCCAGCATTCATTATTGGATAATACTCGAACAAATAGACTATATCTCTACATAAAGAAAATATAACAGCCGTAGCTGAAAATGTACACGAAGACCGTGGATAGTCGATTCGGCCAACATTTGCAGGAGATAATCTTCAAAAATTATATGTCAAAGTATGTTCTTTCGAATCATATAAGCATTCCCCATTAAATTTGAAGTTTCTGTATTTTTCCTTAAAAAAGTGGGGACCTTGATAAAATTCAGTTTTTCAATAAATATTTAGACAACAAGAAAATAGTTTATTATGTTATTGTATTATATCAAAAACAGTGGAGTTGGATCAAATATATTTTCTTCCTTTTAAGAAATTATTGTGCTCTTTTGAAAATGGATGAGACCTGATATATATTTAGTCAATTAAATGCAATGTTTAATGACTATACTCTTCTTTGCATAAAAAATATTCAGAGTCTGCGATGGCTAGCATCTATATCATGAAGGATATCAACGCATTGGACTCTTCTATTAAGTTTTTTGGTCGTCCGAATTTAGTTCCCTTTGTGTCATTAAATCCAAATAATTCATGAATATTATACATAAGTGTATGTGTATTTGTTTGCGGCCATATGCAATGATTGTGACTAATTTTTAATTACGCTACCTAACGTATAATTACACGTGGTACGCTGTTGCATACAACGAGTTTCATTATAATGGGTGCTGATGTGCAACATTTCACTTATGCATGTATCCCTCTACAAAAACCACAGTTGTACTCATTTTTACTTTCGTTTGATTTAACACTTTTAATTGCTATGACAATTGTCATTTACAAAGCTTAACTTGTCCCACATTTTCAGCGCTGGAGCGTGTTTATTTATTACTCCACATAACACATTATGTAAACTAACTTTACAATCAATTTCCACATAATAAAAAAATTAACAATAGTAACTACATATATTTAGTGTTATATATGTATGTGTTTGAAGACAAAGTGGAAAATAAGATCTGTTTGAGATTTGTATGTTACATGGCGACCGAGGTACAACTATAGTAGCAGTTGTTATGCCATTAACATGGTAGCAGTATGCATATTGGAGATATAGAATTATCCCAGAACAACTAAAAGCAAGAAAAAAAGTTAAGTTCAATTGAATCGAAACTACAATAGCTGTCACAAATACCATATTCCTACAAAAATGTGATTTTGATCATTTAGTTTGTACTGTAGCTATATTCCAGAGTTTTCCGATGTCAACGGTTCTGTTAGATGAGCAGCTCCTTGAGAAGAAAAGGTGCAAAACTTCAGATCGATATATCAAAACCGGAGTGACTAGTTTGTGTATACAGAAAGTAGATAGACTACGCCCTTTAAATCAATGATTACCATTAGATATTAAACTCTTTGTTAATACTTCTTTTTCACTCAAGTATGTCGAACATTGTTTAGAGGTTTTAGGATGGGGAATAGGAAGCAATACTCGATAAGCTTGTTCCCAAGCAAAAGAAGAGCTCACATACCCTCATTAAAAGCATTTAGAACCAGCTGGCAGTCGTTTCTGCATCGGTTTGTGACTCGTGACGAAAAATGAATTCATTAAAAAAACCGTAAACATGAAAATCATGTGTGAAACCTGGTCAAATTAAAACCGAATATTGATGACGCCAATGCATTATAAGCTAATAATACGGTGTGAAACTATTAATGGGGTACGCTACCGACAACAACTCATCAAATTGAAACTGGCGGATTACGAAAACGCCTGGAATTTGCCACTAGATAATATGACTGTTGCGAAATAGCAGTTGGAAAGATTTATCTCATCTGCTTTTAAGCCCGGAGTTTAGCCCTTTGGACTACCATACGGCCAATGCAGAACATCTTCAAGCGTATACGGTTCACGTCAGAACAAGCCATCAAAAATTTGCCTTGATTCCTTCTTGATTGTCAAGCCAGGAAAGTTATTTTCAAATGGAATCAAATTGCCGCGAAGATTTTTTGGAAATGTGGTTTTCAATGATACTTTTATGCACTAATTTTTTTCGGAGTTGATCCTATTGACATTTGTTACTTGATAACAAGTTTAGTAAACCATTTCCTAATGCACAAACTTACTCCGGGATAACGTTTGCAAATGTATATCTAAAATAATGGTTCGGTTCGCGCGACGATTAAGCTCTCTGGGAGAATGGGTACGTTAATAAACGAAATTTTCAGTCAATGGGCAACGCTATAGAGTCATGAGTAGTGACTTTTCCGTGTCTGAGGATGTTAATATCGACGAACTTTATCTGGGTAACCTCACACACCAAATTTTGTTAAAATTGCTCGGGTAGTTCCCCGACGAACAAAAAGCAAACTTTATAAGTCACTCAGTATTCCCGTTCTGATATATGGTTGAGAGGAATGGACGATAACAACATCTGATGAGTCGACTTTACGAGTTTTCGAGAGAAAGTTTCTGCGGAAGAATGAGTGACTAAGTCAAGTTGTCCGAACTAACGGAAACACTTCAGTTCTGAAAGTATTCTACGCAGTATACGACTAGAGAATAAGAGAAAGACCTGGCTTCGGTTGGAATCACCAAAGGCGCCAAGCATCGAAAAGGAGGCGACTGACGCGCTGTTGTAAACACGGCTATAACGGCGTAAGTGGTGTCCGCGCCAATAAAGAAGAAGTTTCTGAGATATAAGGTTTCATCTAAGGATGGATGGTGCCACGCCCATTGTTCAATTTTTACACCTTCTCCTGCAAAGCTCTTCCCCACCATCTTAGTTGGGATGTGTAATGCTTGTTTTACAGATTTACAGATTTGCTCGGAGTATGAAGAGATGCCAAAAGGACATCTTTCAAGCAAGCTTGGTTAAATTAAATTTAGCGGTTTGGAAGATATATACATTGAACGATTATGAGGGGGAGGCTATGACTACTTTTAAGAAAGTTTCAGTTAACAGATGTTCCTTGTTACTGGAATCCTCCCATGCACCAAATTACAGATCGGTATCTTAATTTAGTGCTTAGTTATAGCATTTTATAGATTTTGGTTAATTCGAGTTTTGTAGGCGTGGCAGTGGTCCGATTACGCATATCGCAATAACGATCTATTTTAGTTGCCACGAAATATATTGTACAAGTTACGTTCCAAAGTAAACAGGTTAAAAAAAAATAACAAAAACAAATGGGTTTTTCGTAAAACTCAATTTATTTTTTTCAAAATAGTCTCTTTCTGCTCCAATACAGCTTTTTCAATGGCCTCTACGTCCGCATAACGCTTTCCTTTCACGAGCGAATGCATTTTTTCGAAAACGAAGCAGTCGCACGGTGCCATATCAGATGAATCGGGGATTGACACTTTAAATGCAATAACTTTACTTTCAATCCATGAAATGTCATGAAATTCTCACTGGACAATCGGTAAAGATAGTAGTTTCTTACGCACCAGTCGATATATAGATGGCGCCACTAGGGGGCGCTAGATTCAAAAAATTACTTTGGAATGCACCTAGTAGACCAACAATTAAGAAATATCACATACATACATAGCCTTTCCAAATGCGTTTTCACAAAAGTTCAGTTATACATTATTCAACAAAACTACGGCTACACTTTATAATTAGCAACTAAAGTGATAATTTGTAAGATGTAAGAAATTTTAAGATGTAACCTAATTTAAAACAAAGATGAATGTTTCCCAGAATATTCGAATATTCAGCATAAATTAATGTCAAACAACGTCATTGTGCTGATTTATATCCAAGAGAAAATGGAAGAAATGTTTTTTCACGAAGGAATAATTGAATAATAAATTATTAACCTCTTTGTGATTTTTCTATATTTTTATTTAATTAGTATTATCTACAATATGTCGCCATAAATATTAAATTTTTATCTGAAATTATGCCTAAGTGAATGAGAATGAATATTATCATTTTCCTAAGATAAAATATGATTTGAATAAAATCTCAGCAATACTATTTTCGATAATCTACTAACCACAAATCACTATAATTTATTTCATTATCTGTATTTAGTGTGTTGGTTTTCTTAATTGTCTAAAGCATACTATATCTCTCATCTGATTTGTGCTGTTACATGCAATCTCTTATATACATAAAGACAACATTATTCAAATCAACGTGTTCTTATCGTTTGTGGGCAATCAATTATTGCAAAAAGACAATGTAAAAATTTTGATTACTCTTTGTTATATACGTTATATACGTATGTATGTGCATGTAAAATTACTTAAGCTGTGCATTTAAATGGGCAATTAGGCGACTTGTTAAAGCTTATGAACAACTAGTCCAAATTTTACTAGTAAGGCTTTATTTTACGCAATAGGTGTACATATGATAGGGTGATCCACTTTGAGTTTCCTTACTATTTCATTCGAAAGAACATTTTTTGACAATTATTTTTTGAAGATTATCTCTTTCTCTGACCGCGGCTATGTTTTAGACGGTCCATCCGTTGAGCTCACTTTTCGGTTGAACATTTCGACTGGTTACTGGCGCATGACACGCGGATTATCCGCACAGCCTTTAGATTTTACATATCCCCACAAGAAAAAGTCTAACGTTGTGATATTACACGTCAGGCCTAGGTTTTTCCATGATTAAATTTCAAACAATATAAATATGAACAAAACATGACAGCTTGACACGTCAGCTGTCAAAAAAAAAAAGAGGTAATGAAAAAAGTGCCACTACTTGAATCACCGTTTGAAAGAGAAATCTGATAAATTTCACCAAATTAATCTCTCAAACAGACCTTTAGAATTTTAACAAATAAAGTGACTGCAAACGCAGCAAAACTAATATAAATGTTTATCAAAAAGAATCAAGTTCTGAGAAATCAACATGATTAAATGAATAAATCAATGCTGTAAATCAAAACGAACAAAAGAGTTTGACAAAAAGTTACAAAAATATCATTGTGCTATAAAATAAACATATTAAATAGTAGAACGATTACAACCTTTAAAACTCTTGTGGTAAATTACGAAATTACAATTACATTACGTTCCCTCAAGTAGCATGTACAAATGCAAACAGTAAATTTTATGTCAAAACTCATATTTATATTCATATTCACATCAAGTTGCCGCCATAATTATTTGCGCAATAAATTGGTCAACACTTACCTGCCTCGATGAGCAACACTTTCCATTGGGGTACCTCCGAGAGACGCGCGGCAGCAACCGCACCAGCCGAGCCGCCACCAATCACAATAAAATCATAGTCATAATCGGGCTCCGAACGAAACTGTCGTACGGAAAAACGAATAAAAAATAAATATTTATGTAAATAAAATGTCACTAATGGAAAACTTATAAAATAGCAAAATTACTATAAGAAGTCTCATATGAGCATGGAACCGATTTTATCAATCAAAGTTTATCAAATCCACTCTTACTATTACTGAATTTCGAGTTCTGTCAGTATATGTGTAACTAATGAGTAAGGTGTTTAATAACACTTGTTGATAGTCATTTTGTAACTTTAATGTTAGAGGCTGTTTCTTGCTAATTTTGGGTTGCTAAAACCGAAAATGATAGTTAATGGTAGGTTTAGTTCCTAACACGTAGGATTTTTGTGTTGCAGTCAAGAGGTGTAGCGGTCAAACCACCATCACTTACTAAACTGGCAAAAATAGCTGTGCGTGCTGGAAACTTTTTGAACTCAAATTCTTAGTCAGGATATCTCAAATAGCGCAGTCAGGTCATCACTCCAGATGCGATAATTTAGTTTTCAACTAAAAGTAAGCTTAATCGCTGAACAAAATCTTATTGTCTCATTCGGTTTTTCTTCGATAATATATTCGATCGCAGCAATAGCACTTTTGTGCGGCGTCTCTGAGGATGTGTATTATCTTACTCAAAGGATCGTAACCGATATATGATTGAATATTGGACTCAATGCGCCAATGCGTTTCGCGAACCCTACCGAAATTTGCACTAGCTGCTAACGTTGTTTCGAAATAATTCTGCTCATTATAAAATGGCAAACCAAACTTTGTTAAATCAAGTAAAAAATGACAAAAAGACTAACTACGGTAAAAGTATTGCCTCGTTGAAAACCGCACGTCTAAATTGAAAAAAAAACGAATTAATAAATCTATAAAAAATAAGTAAGGAAGGGCTAAGTTCGGGTGTCACCGAACATCTTATACTCTCGCATGACAAGTTTCATCAAGATATCTTAATTTTTACTCAAGTTACAGCTTGCACGGACGGATAGACAGACATCCGGATTTCAACTCTACCCGTCACCCTGATCACTTTGGTATACGTAACCATATATCTGACGATATGTACCGTTATTAGCAACTTTATTGCGAGAGTATAAAAATGATGCCCTCTGAATTACATGAAAATATATGAGAGATTTACTGATATTTTCAGTGAAAAATTAGGTTAGGTTAAGTTAGGCACTGAGTTCTTCGTGTTCGATATCAGGGACCTTGAAAAGTTATAGTCCGATCACGACAATTTTTCCACAAGGGATACCTCAGCTCAAATACCGTATTTACGTAAAGTTTTATTCCGTTATCATCATTGGGTCCTAATGTATATATTATACAGAGAAGGCATCAGATTCAAAATAGCGTTATATTGGAAGAAGGCGTGGCTTTAAACCGATTTCACCCATATTTGGTACATGTCATAAGGGTGTCAAAAAAATATTATATACTGAGTTTCATTGAAATCGTTTGAGTACTTCCTGAGATATGGTTTTTGGTCCATAAGTGGGCGACGACACGCCCATTTTCAATTTAAAAAAAAAGCCTGGATGCAGCTTCCTTCTGACATTTCTTCCGTAAAATTTAGTGTTTGTGACGTTTTTTGTTAGTCGGTTAACGAACTTTTAGTGATTTTCAACAAAACCTTTGTATGGGAGGTGGGCGTGCTTATTATCCGATTTCTTACATTTTTGAACTGTATATGAAAATGCCTGAAGAAAACGACTCTGTAGAGTTTGGTTGACATAGCTATAGTAGTTTCCGAGATATGTACAAAAAACTTAGTAGGGGGCGGGACCACGCCCAAAAAAATTACGACCAAATATGCCCCTCCCTAATGCGATCCTTTGTGCCAAGTTTCATTTTAATATCTTTATTTATGGCTTAGTTATGACACTTTATAGGTCTTCGGTTTTCGCCATTTTGTGGGAGTGGCAGTGGGCCGATTTTGCCCATCTTCAAACTTAACCTTCTTATGGAGTCAGGAGTACGTGTACCAAGTTTCACCATGATATTTATATATAGACAGACATCCGGATTTCAACTCTACTCGTCACCCTGATCACTTTGATATATATGTATAACCCTATATCTGACTCTTTTAGTTTTACGACTTACAAACAACCGTTATGTGAACAAAACTATAACACTCTCCTTAGCAACTTTGTTGCGAGAGTATAAAAACAGCTTTAGTAATTAATAGAAACAAACTGGTTTCTGCTCTGTAGCGTAAGCCATATAATCGTTCTAACTTCAAAAACTAATAAATAGTTCAATGCCAGTTTACACCACATTAGCTCTCCAATGAAATAGTTCAGAATCTAGGTAGCCCACGACTTCTAATCAAATTAGTTGAGCAAACAGTTAGACCAGCGTAAACATCAATCGATATGATTTGTATAACCCTTACGGTTTGGATAGTAAAAGTGAGAGGGTCCGTGTTCTTATTTTGTTTTAATAATTGACTCATACGCACCCAAATTTGTATATCAAAAGAAAGCACACCCGGTCCAATATTATTAATGGCTACAAAATTAAAAAAAAAAAAAAAATGGAACTTTCTTACAAAATTAAAACAATAAGACTACACAAATTTTTTAGTTTGTGTGAGAATTTGAACTCGCTTATTCCATTATTAGATTACATTTATGGTCGGTATTCAAATTTTAGTAAATTCGGTTAGGTATAAAAAACTTTGTTCCTAAACTAGTATTACACGAAGGTTGTTCGCCTCTTCTAAGATATTATCAAACATGCTTTCGAAAATGTATGTATGCTATTACACTGGTAGACACATAATTTGTTACATGAAAATTCTTAGGTGTTTCAATACAGTTTGATACCCTGAAGTTAAATCTGAAAATAGAATTTTTCTAGCACCCACAGATATTCTGTAATCTCCGGCTTTAGATTTTACAATACTACTGTGATCAAATCAAAAGTTGAGTTATTTTAATTACTTTATAATTTGAGTGTTTTTCAAATCGGTATATTTATTTCCCGATAAGTTGGTAGTACTGTTAGTGACATTTGTGCAAAATTTTACGTCAAAATTGGATTCTTCGATTTTTAATATGTCTGAATTTATTGAACAAAGAAGTGCGATAATGCACCATCTCATACTGCTTTGGCCATTCGTGACCATTTTGCCACATTTTCAACTATTATTGTATCGCACCCATCGCATTCGCCTGATTTCCTGTAACTTCTGGCTATTCAGCAAAGTCACATGACCACTGCGGTACAAAAAAAAACGTTACCAGTGAACTTTAAGTTGATCCCAAAAAGGTATTTGCATATTAAATTGGGTTTAGTGAAGGATATTGTTAAGGCAATTGACAGAAATAGAAGAGGGTTCTTGTATCTGAAACAAAAATTTCCAAGAGTCAGTGAAGCAAAAATTAAGGAATTCAAGAAATGCTCAAGGAAATTGGAAAACAAGCTGACTATTACAATGATCTTGTGATTGAACTACTTACTGCCAATAAAAAAGTGGGTTGCAACATGTCCCTTAAAATTCACTTTTTTGACCCTCATCTGGATTTTCCCCTGAAAATTTAGGGACCGTAAGTGATGAACATGGGGAACGGTTCCATCAAGGCATATCTGCTTTGAAGAAACGGTACCAAGGCAAGCCGAGTGACAGTTTGCTTGTCGATTACTTCTGGACATTTTTAAGGGTTACTCCAAAAACAAAATACCGCCGAAACACATCGACAGTAACATTTTAAGGTACTCTTTGGTTAATAAAATAATATATCTATCGCTGTTTTATTAACGAAAATATTCATAGCAAAAAAACTAGAGGCGATAGAGAAATCTGTAGCTATTTTCTGCATTGCTGGCAATTTTTACACAATAAACTCTTTAAGATCGGACTCCCAAAGGAAAATCAGTAAATATGTATTCGTACTCATTAAAGTCGGATCGGATTTTTGTTCGCCTAAAGCCAGTCAACTTGGGAGCTTTGAGCTGATACTAAAACTTCTAACTATAGACCTCTTCGCTGAAAATAGCGCAGAAAAATTTGCGGGACGACTATTGGCTGAGGGAGAATTTACATTTTTTACAGAAGCATGGTAAAGAAAATCGAAAACCGATCGAACGAGCTACCTGGGTGCAAAACTGCAAAAGTCCTGTGCAAAACGATAGATCGGAAGTACAGAATTCCTATTGGCACTCCATAGAAGAGACTGATATTAAGAAGACTGCCAGAGATGTCTAGAGCCCTTGTCTCGCATTGGCAAAACTACGCTGTACGATACACTGGAGGAGGTATCCATAAAGAGCCCGCAGAGTCTGTTAAAATTTGCGTCAAGCGCAACCAACGTAAAGGATGACCAGTCCTCTTAGACCGACATAGGCATAAGTGCCACAAATTTAACGAAATCGATAGAAGTTTTCATCAATGAAAAATGTAAGTGAAATAGTCTATTGAATATAGCAAATACTTAAAAATTATTATTCGCCATGATTTACATTTCATGGTTATTGCTCATTTGATTAGCATGTTTCGACTTACCCTTGGCGTGGCACGGCCACAGGGATCCTCGAGATCACATTGCGAGCGTATGAACACCTCTAGCAGACCCATGAAGAGCATGAACGCGCTGCCGCCACAAGTGGATGCTAATGTGGGACCGGTTGGCACGCTCACCAGACAATCGCAACGGCCGGTTGACATATTTACGCCTTGTTGTTGTTATAGGCGAGCTAATTCTTTTTGTTTTTGCTTTGGTTTTAGTTTGCTTTTGAAAGTAAAAACTAATGTTGCACTCTTATGTACTATGTACTTAGTGCATTTGTTGTTGTTATTATGCCACACTTGTTATTGCTTTGTTAGTGGTAAGCCTCTGTCTGCTGCACGCTTCTGATCAATTCTGCACGATCCAGTTTCGGTGGTATGTTCTTGTTGCTTGACCTGTAAATAAGAGCGAAAATAAAACAACAATTTATTATTTGAATTTCTAGTTATAGAGTAACGGCGGAGCAGAGATGAATGATCTATATGTATTATTCCCCCTCAGCACTATAAACATTAGCCGAAGCTGGGTGTACTAAGTTTGCGTGAATTCGAACGCTATTAGTTAGGTATTTATATTATCTTAGTTAATGTACTTGTGGATATACAGGGTGCATTCCAAAGTAAACAGGACTTTTTGTCTCTAGTGCCCTCTGGTGGCGGTATATATATATATATATATATACTGGAATCTACTATCTTTAACGATAGTCCAGTGAGAATTTCATGACATTTCATGAATTGGAAGTAAAGTTATTGTTATTATTATTTAACTGTCAGAATATTTATGTTATCGGTGCGAAAATGACCTTTGAACAGAGAGACAAATTAAATTTTGTTTTAAAATTAGTAAAACTTTTACCGAAACGTTTCCATTGATGAAACAAGTTTATGAGCACGTTTTCAAAGTGGTCTTGGGCACATAAATGATGATCAACGACCATTCAAAAACTTGCACTGGCATACTGGTGGCCTTAAAGGCCAACGAGCTGAAACACTCGTTCAACATGCTTTTGTACCGTGCAAAAAGCTGTATTGAAGCTTATTTTGAATAAAATGAATTATTTTTGTCGAAAAAACCATACATTCTGTTTTTTCTCTTAAGTCCTATTTACTTTGGAACATAGTAGTAGCATTTAACATTTAAAGGTACTATAAATGTTAGGTAAGAAACAGTCTTTCAAGGATTGAGAACCTCGATTCTACAACTTGACAATACATACAATAAAATATACCCGCAAATAAGAAAACATGAAAACAGCAACTTTTTGGATCAAAGCCACAATGATATTACATGAGTTTTATATGATCCATGCAGTGTCACTCACTTCACTGACGCGGATAAAGCAATTACTGACAAATACACATTGTATGTATGTTTATGCTTCGTGAACTTGGCGTTGAATTATTGCAAAATTATTTTACCACTGAATTTTTGAACTAGCAGCGTCAAAGCTTTAAGAAATCTACAAATCACTCGTTCTCCGGAGTTTTGTCATTAGGATCACATCATAACTTCCATTCTGAAATTAGCAGTCATCATTGAGTATATACTTTGAAAATATTAAAAAAAAAAAAAACTTAGTTGAGGCTTAGTAAATCTCAGTAACTGAAAACAAAAAAGATTGGCTCACCTCCAGCCGCCGAATGCGTAAAAAGCTTCCATTGAATATAAGTATGCTTGTGTAAATAATAAACAAACAATTGAAATTCATAAAGTTTTTCTTCCTAAAGTTCGCATGACCTTAACTGTAAACTAGGCGCATCGTTAAAAAATAAACAAACAAAACGACGATTAAAATCAGCAGCTGCCAAAAACCACGGTAGTGCCGTGTTTTGTGGGCAATGCTACAATGTCTACCGGCAGCCGTAATTTCAGCTCTAATTTATAGCTGCCTCAAGGCCACAGAAAACGCCACAGGCAAATACAAAAACAATGAGAAGGCGAAAATAATGAATAATTCATAGTAAAGAAATCGAAATTTACCGTTCGTTACAACAAAAACTGTGTACAATAAAATGCAGCAAAATTCGAGTTCGAATTCGAAGATGCTGCAAGCAACGCTATTAGCGTTATTCTACTTACTTTTGGCGAAATTTCATTAATGATGAATTTAATTTCATTAAAGTAATGAGCTTTTGATTTGCGAAACTTCAGATGACAAGCATTTGACTTACTAAAGTGAATGATTAATGACAGCACCGAAATTTCGAATTTACTATGAAATTTTTCTTGCAGTTGTTATGAGAATTCTACAAGCTTTTAAGGTCGCCGACTTTTTAATCTCAGAAATTTTTATAACGTGAAATATTTAATTATTCATCGATAATTATTTGTCGCCTACAAAGTAATCCCAATCAGACCTAATACACTTATGACAACGAATTTTCCAGACCTCGAAACACCTTTGAAACCACTTTTTGGAATGCCTTCAGCTCCTTCAGCGAATTTGATTTATCTCTTCAATCGACAGAAAACGGGTTCCATTCCAATTATTGTCGACTTGTTTGCATGCCAAACTCCTAAACGTATGTCTCATTGGCGGTTATAATGGTCTGATTGAATGTAGGGTTGGAATTCGCACGATCAAGCATGTCTAAAAATAACTATTCACAGAACTCGTTTTGAAAAAATTTAGCTTTAATTATTTATTCTTAATTTAGCCACCAAAGATGAGAGAGATGTCGAGCTCTCTTCACGTCTAGGACGATTTTCAAGCTCATTATCCTTCACTTTTTTAATATTTTCATCAGTTGAAGAGGTCGAAGGTCGTCCAGAAAGAGGCATGTCTTCAACTATCCGTCGAGAGAGCATCTTTGAAGGCTTTATTCCACACGTACGCTTGTGTTTTTGATAAAACTGAATCATCGTAAGCCTTTTGCGCACGATGCACATGTAATTTGGTTAGAAATATAAAATTTGAAACAAATTCTTTGTTCGACATTTTAAGGAAGAAAGAACTGAGTTTCTTAATTCCATCTCCTGGATTCTTTTGTGGTCTCATTGACTTCAGCAGCCTATTTCCATCAATTTATTAAAAAAACCATGAATGCATTTTGTGTGATTACGCAATTTTCCCTCAAGGTCAATATCATTCAGATATTCTATCAATAATACTCAAATATCAGTATGGTATCAAACAGCTCACAGGTGCACAAAATTTATTGATTATATTTATTATATTTTTTTTACAAATAAGTTTTTTTTTCAAAAAATTGCATAAATATTTTTTAACTGATCTAAAAATAATGGCTTATGATTACCAACTTCCATTTATTTCCATGTCTTTCAGACGAATGTCGGTAAATTATATGTTATGGTTTGCCGTTATCTCTGCCACACTTAATTAACGTTACCAATGGAGACACGCTACAAACTGTTAAACAAACTACACGAAGATTTGCTTTTGCTCACATGCCACTAAGTAATTAAAATCAACAAATTATGAGTCAAGCACGCGTGGCAATGAAAATGCATAAATCATAATAACAGTAGGGCGCATGCAAGAATCGAAAACCTTAAAGAATATATTGCTCTAATTGAGGTTCAAGACCTATTTGAAGCCGCCGGTTCTGCAAAAAAGCAAAATAGTCAATGTCTATGACTACACAAGTGCGAAGCCTCGATGAGCTACAATCACAACAGGCAGCCGAACGATTTTCTACTCGACTTGCACTCCTACTGGCTAATAGCACTAATCAGCCAACTCAGTATAAGGGAACTGTATACAGCGTCAAACGATACCATTGGTTTGGCGTGTCGCAATGGAGAGAAACAAACTGCTTACCGCGCAACGTTACAATCGAAGACAAGAGTTACATAGAGTTGAAGAGGGAAGCGAGACGTATTTGCTGACAAAAAAGTAGAGAGGCCTAAATGCGTGAGTACGAAGAGCTTGTGACTCTAGTGACTGATGCCTAGAGTATACTGAAATTATGGAGAGAACACTCTTCCAGCTTCTTCAGGAGATGGTGAATCCGATTCTCCAATCGATGACGATGGAGCTGACGTTCGTTGCCCGACCTTGAAGAAGTTCGAATAGTAATTACCCTTATGAAAAGCAAAAAAGCAACAGGGGACGATAGAGCAACGCTGGTCGAATTAATCAAATAAGCTTCTTTGTAGAATATGGTCGGACGAAAACATACCAGACGATTGGAATTTAAGTGTGTTCTGCCACAAAAAGGGAGACCCCACAATCTGCGCAAACTGAGGTTTAAGGTTCGAGGGTGTTGTGAGAAAGATTAAAGCCCATCGTCGACAAACTGATTGGACCTTATCAGTTTGGATTCAGACCTGTAAAATCAGCAATTGATAACACCGATGGTTCTGATTTCTCCAGAGTGGATAAGGAAGCGCATTATAGTAAGTGGGTATGGTAGTAAACGAGGGCAAATCGAAATATCCTCTTTTATAAAACAAGCAGTCATAACTACGAAGTTGTAGATAATTTAGTCTATCTTGGAACCAGTATTAACATCAACAATAACGTTAGCATCGAAATCCAATGCTGAATAACTTTTGGTAACAGATTCTACTTTGGACTGAGCAGGCAATTGAGAAGTAAAGTCTTCTCTCGACGAACAAATACCAAATTCTACAAGTTAATCATCATTGCCTACCTGGTGCAGAAGCATGGACGATGACAACATTCGATGAGTTGGCGCTAAGAGTTTTCGAAAGCAAGGTTCTGCAGAAGATTTATGGAACGATGGGCGAGACGAGGTATACGACGACTTTGAGATAGTTCAGCGAAATAAGAGACTGCGGCTACGCTGGCTAAATCATGTCGTTCGAATGAATGAAAACACTTCAGCTCTGAGGAAGACCTGGACTCTGTTGGAAAACCCAGGTGAAGAATGATCTGGTTAGACTTGAAATTTTTAATTTGCGCTAAACGGCGAAAACGAGGAACAACTGACTCGCTGTTGTAAACTCGGCTATAACCGTGTAACCGGTGGCAACGCCAATAAATATGAAGAAGTTCAGGGTATAAAAACCATCAAATGTAAAATATTTTTATAAATTCGTTGGAAGACGCAGCGTATCAATAAATAACTAATACCAAATTCTTGAGAGATGCAGGCAAGTTATTGAGATGATGTTACAGCATTAAAGTCTGAGCTAGATATATGTATATATATATATATATATATAACCGCAAATAATCAGACGCAAAGAGATACATTTGATTAATTAGTGTGTTTCTTACGGCACAACACAAATATCTGGAGTAAAATATTTGCAACAATACCCACTACAACAACCACAGTAACAGGTGTACAAAAATGCATCTAATCACCAACTTTAAATGCTAATCGTCGGAGATATTCGCGGCATGTACAACACATGTGCGACGAGTGCCAACCCCATTGCAACTCCAACCGTAACAACTGGCCATAATGGTCGGCCATAGGCTCACAAATGCATAAACAGACATACAAACAGACGCACACAAGCGCATGCAGCGAAATGCCATTTCTTGCAGCAAGACAACAAATAACGGTTGCGAAAGAAATGCTTCTCCATGCGCTGCTTTTGCTCGTACAAATTGCCAAGTAGCTCGAGAAGCTGTGTAACTGAGGCGACTTGTTGACGTTGGAGCCATATCAACAACAGCTGCTAACAAAGGTACTCTGCGTTTTTTTTTTAAACGCGAACAGCTGTCGCTGGAAATATTATAGTACTTTGGCGCTTTTCTAAATAGCGGCGGCTGTTGCTTGCCACCATGGTGGCTCGTATGTGGCACCTACTTCCTATTTTCACTTTCATCGGTTGCTGCGCTGTTACTGGCACAGCGGATGCCGCGTTGGTCTTTGTTGCTTTAAACAACCGTAAATACTTCTTCGACACTGCAAGTTATTGCCGTGGAATTGTTGTTGCAATCGCTGATTTTATTGTTTTCTATTTATTAGCGCTGCATTGCTTGTTAAGGCCATGGTGGCTTATCTATCTATTTTTGTGTACTTTGCAAGCCAACTGTTTGACCAAATTGTTTTATTGACTTTTTGGCTGGCATTTTGCCATTAAAAGTAAGTGATTTTAGTCATGTTTGCACTTTTTTCGATTTTTGGTCATTCATATTTCCAGCAGAAATGTAAGAAATGCACATATATTTTTGATACACATATGTATGTATGTACTTAATATCAATACGAAAGTATCTCGATTTGGTAAGCTTTGTGGGAATTGAAGTTCTTTAGTTAAATCTTTTTCATTAAATATTTTTTGTTTATTGCTATTATCTTTATGCATTTTTCGCATCAATTTCCACTTCAATAAAAACCACTGTCGAGTTGTGCTCTTCTTAGACATTTACACAAATATTTTTTTTATTTTTTATTTTTTATTAGATATTTACTCAAATAATTTTTCTATTTTCTATGTGCATAAAACTAAAGTGAAAAATTAGCAGCGCATATAGTTTAAGCCAATGTCAATTTGCAGCGATTTTCTTAAAAAAAATCTGCGCATAATTGCCTTCTTGTACATTTAAGTGTTCATTATTGTTATACATCGCACACGCAATGGCCGTTGCGTAAATAAGAAAATGGTAAAAACTGGCGAGCACAAGCTTAATTTTACAACATCTAGAAAATATGGCATAAAACATATAAAACATGCCCCAAATGCTGGCTTATGTGGTAGATATGTATGTAAAACAGAAATTATGCGTGTGCTGTGCTTACAACGATTACACAAAAATTCAATTTGCATGGCGAGCAAACGCCATAGACGAAGCGGCAAACTCGATCTTTAATTGAAAGTGAAATCATTTAAAGTGGAAAAATGAAAACTCAGCCAAACGAAATTAGAAAAAGCGGTTACATTCATTTCAGGCTTCTCGGTGAGTTTGACTTCTCATGCACTTTGTGTTTGTTGTTGTAGAGATAATTGCGCAAAAGTAACGGCTACGCACTTAATTACCGCACTTTCCGCTTTTTCACGCGCGGTAAATTTTCGCTTTGCCAAAAACGGCTGACACAATGCGCCGCTCTGTGCAAATACTTGTGACAAGTTGGCAATGCAGCGCAATGCCAAAAGGTAGCACTAATCAAAACCACATGCAAAGTACATTACATCGAGTTTGCGTGCGGGCATGCACACATGCAGACATAGGAAACACAAGAAGGCCAAAAGGCGCAACAAACATTGCCAATTTCGCCGCAGAGCTACACAGCAGCGAAGACGCACTGTTGGCAGCGGCATAATAAGCAAATTGCATACGAATAAGCAAACAAACATAAGGACATACATACATATATGTACATAAGTACATAGTCACATCTCAGATTCAAAAAGAAAAAAAAACAAAAAAAAAAAAAAACATCTCAGATTCAGTGTTGGGCGCATAGACAGCTCGCTCGCCGGCAAAGCGTAATGCATTCGTAACAAGCTTCTGGCTGTTACTTTTTGTAGCCTTTGCTTTCGCTGCTGCAGCATCAGTTGATGTTGCAATTCTGCGGATTGTTTTGATTTCGGTCTGTCACTTTCGGCTCTTGTTTTACACCTCGCTTGCATATAATACCCAGTCAGACGCCAGGCAGTCAGTCGATTAGACAGTCACTCGCTAAGTGGCCGCCAGTGGTCAAATTTCTTTCATGCATTCAGCGCTTCAATTAGTGCCAATAAAATGCTAAATTGTCCATATTAAATTAGTTAATGACTGAGTGACAAAGCGATAGGCCGACAGCTTACTGACATGCTTTTTGCGGGTTTATTAAATTTTCTAAATTAAACGAATTTTTATTGGCGCGATAAGATTAATTTGTCAAAGAATATAAGCTGTTTGCTGAGAGGTATTTCTCATAAAATGCAAATACTTGTAATTCTGAAAAATATTACTAGCTCACTTCCATCTGAACCTAATGTTGTTTTAAGAAGAAACAAGAAAAAACGTTGGGTTCCTTTGTCTCTTACAAGTAATATAGTTTTCTAAACAAAAAAGTGATTTTGGGCTTCATTTTGATATCGGTTTTCATTATAGTGGTCCGATATAAAAGACTTGTTCGCAGATTGTTCTGTCACTTTTAGTAATAGCTCACGACAAATTTCATGAAGGTAACCTATTTAAAAACAATTTTCCATACAAGGGTTTCAATCGTTTAGTTTGTATATCAGTAATACGTATTCTGACAAAAACGCACTCTTGGAAAAGGCTTACGGTGATTAATTTTCATCAAAAACACAAACCTAGAGTGGTACAAAGCCTTGAAAGACGGTTGAGAGATCGATGAAGACAGGAGAACGAGGCATAGTTCTGGACGACCTTTGACCTCTGCAACTGAATATTAAAAAAAAGAAGGATATGGCGCTGGAAAACCGCTAGAGAGTTGGCAAGAGAGCTCGACATCTCTCGTTGGTCAGTTCGAATGATTTTGGTGGATATTTTAGGGATGAAACGCGTTCTTGTTCGACTCACCCTGATAAAACTAAAACTTTTTCAAAAAATGGACCGTAGACAGGCCTCTTTGGACACCTTTATAACTGTCGATGAGACCTCGGTTTATGAGTTTGACTTGCAAACAAGTCAACAATCATCGGAATGGCGGGAAAAGAATGAGCTGAAACGACTAAAACCACACCAAAGTCGCTCAAAAATCAAGGAGATGCTCATGATTGAGTGCATCATTAATTTTTTTCGGAAGAACATGCGGTCTATAAATATTTCTGTTTGGCCAAAGGCGTTTGCGGAAGAACATTCGTCGGAATAGTGGAAGAACAATTCATGGATATTAATGCACCATCGCATCACAACACGATTGAGACCGAATTTAAAGTCAAAACGCCAGATTTGTCTCAATGTGATTTTTTCTTGTTCCCTAAACTGAAATTGCCGCTCTGTGGAACCCATTTTCAGCTGATCGAAGAGATAAAACGAAAAGTGCTTATGAAAAGTGTTTCGAGGACTGAAAAAATCATTGGCATAATAATTTATGGTGGAGATTACTTTGAAGACGGCAAAATAAATATTGTTAAATAATTAAATATTTTGTATATATTAATGTTATATCGTATAAGTTATAGACATTTTATTTCTTCTTGAAAACCACATGTCGCAAAATATATATCATTTAGTTTATATAAAAAACTTATTTTGTTAACAAAAGTCGATTTTCTACTCGTTAGGTTGTAATTTTTAGATAATTTTATTGTTTTGTGACAGGGTGAATCGATTGATCGACTGCGCTCATACCCAAATGTTCCGAATAATTAATATATAAGTGGACTACGTTTTCTTCTCTATCTTGATTGGCGTAGAC
>NW_017537456.1:1329713-1369766 GCF_001853355.1 Bactrocera latifrons
TCAAAGTTATGACTGTCAACAGTGACGTGAGTGCCAAGTCGCGAGTGCGACGACTGTTTGTTTGATGACAGGAGATATTTCGTCTTGCCCTCGTTCACTGCCAGACCCATTTGTGTTGCTTCCTTGTCCAGTCTGGAGTCTCTATCTTGAAGGTGTCAGTAATCAGGAAGAGCAATATTTTATGGGCACCCAAAATAATTTGTGTTTTATTTTGTTTGCTTTTATGTGGTAGTAACAGTTTTAGTGGACAGCTACTAAATATATAAACTTCTGAAAGTTAATTTATTTTTTTTTTAATTTTTGAATCAATATATTTACAAGTTTTATCAGAAAAAATCTGGAAATACGTTTTTTTCCGACTTCTAACTGCATATCCTTATAAACCTCTTAAGTAACACAGTACCTAAAACATCCAAAGTATACTTACAAAGGTATTGTGAAAATATAACTCAAATATAAGCACTTCTAACCAATCTGAATTTCTGTGCATTTTTACCACAACATTTCGTAAGCTATGCAACAATCCACAACAACTGATCGACCTGACGAATCTTCTGATTGTTCAACAATCGAAATTGCCAAACTATTTTTCATTGCAGCTTTTTTCTCAGAAGAAGCAATGTGAGCGACTTCATACCACGATGAAATGTACCACAAGCCGCAAATGAGTAAAATGAAGCAAAATGAAATAGACTGAAGAAGTCGTTAGCTAGCGAGCGAAAAATATGCGGTTAAACTAAGCGACGAGGCAAACAACTCTGAGGTTTTCGGTTTCAAAAATATTTTCTTATTGCCAATTTTGATGCCTATTCTTTTTTGTTTTGTGCATTTATTGTGTGCGCTTGCATGTATCGGTAAGTGTTGGTAGAGAACTTAGTTTATTTTTGAATTGAACGTTATGATTTTAGTTTTTTTTACAACACTTTTGAGTTTTGCAAATGTCAAGTGAACGGCAGAAGACCATGTGGAAGAGATATACAACATGTAACCACGAAATACAATATGTTGTTGGATATGCATATGGACATATCGTACAAGTGGCTTTTGCAACAGAGTAAGAGGAACATTCAGTTAAATATTTAAAAATTTGATAATGTCAGTATTGGCGCAGGAAGACTCAACAAAGCGCTCAATTTGCACCTTTGACAACTGCAAATATAAATAAATAAATGTTTGTGGCAGTCAAAAATATGTAGGAAAAGTTTTGCGAAGTCTTAAAAGATAGAAAAGCGGTTATACGTCTACTCAATACTTAGCACAAGCAAGATAATTCTCAAGAGTAAAATTAAATTAAAAGTAATTTCTATAATCTTCATTTTGGTAGCGAACACGCAACTTGTTACAAGGCGGCTGCGCACAAACTTAACGGCAAATGCCGAGCGTACATCAAATAAATGCACAACGAAGTATTGTTTCACGTCTCTTGCCCACTTTGGATAGTCACATTTTTAGTGAACGATTATGGTGAACAAGCCAGCAAATATATTGTCCTTATAAGCCGAATTGTAAACACTCCTGCTTCTGCTATGTATAGTGCATCACTCTCATGTCGTTGAAAAATCGTTCAAAGAAGGTAAAATTAAATTATCGGACTAAAATTATCTGGTTCTTATTGTTGTTGTTACGTAAAATTTTTTCACACATTCTCCCAATACCGCAAATGGAAACCTGAAACGTGAATCCTTTTGAGTTTCGACGTGAACGTAGGCGAAAATAGAAGCCGTTACACACAGGCGATAGCAAGCAGAATTCATATTAATTTTTCGAAATTGTACTAAATTTGGAGTGATGAGCGAAATTATACAATTTATATACATATGTACAAAGCGAGACAGACATCTCTGGTCCAATGAGGTAATGACGAAGCTCAGAGAGAAGAGACATCTTCGGAATGTATGGCAAGTCCTAAACACTTTTCAATCGTGCCACAAAGCAGCTGAAGCATGCTCTCTGTAAATTGCGAAACAAGTACCTAGAGGCGTTTATGGTTGCTGCCAAACCAGGAGATCTAGTAAACAATCTTTGGAATGCGACTTGACAAAACAATAAGCCGATTTCTAGATGCCCATCAATTTTAAACAGTAGAGCCTATTGATGCAGGACCAATGCAGAGAAAGCCGAAGTGTTTGCCGCACACCTCCAAAACACGTTTACTTCTAACGAGCTTAGTGATGAATCTAGGACAATGGGACAGTCAGCAATTGTTTGGATGTTGCTTCACAAATTTCCGATTTCTGAAATAAATGCTGCAGGAGGAGATCAACGCATTGGCAAATAAAAAGTATGCGATTCGAATCTAGGGTATTTCACCAAATTCAAATTTAAAAGTAATTCAAACTTTTCAAACTAAGTTCTGCGCACCATAGTAGGGGCTCCTTTCTATGGCAGAAATTTAGCAGACGTTACCTCTTCTGTTTGGAGAATCTTGAAAATATATTTCCGCTGCAACTGTTGGACAAGAGTTTCCAACATAGAAGATACAAATTCTCTTCATTTGCCTTTTTCCGTTGCCCTCACATTTTTCCAGCTCACTTTAATTTAAATATCGTGACCACTTTAATATATCATCAGATATTTGCATGACTGCCATAAGTTGCCATTATATTGGCAAGAAATTGTGCAAAATTTCTTTGCCGCCAACTTGAAGTGAAAATTACGCGAAAATTATTGCAATTATCAAATTGTCGCCTCCACTAAAAACCTAAGGCAACAGTTGCGCTTACTTACAGTTACACTTCCGTCAATTTAATGCATTTCGCCATTTTTGCAACCTGCCAGAGCACGACTCGGCAGTTTTTGTAGGAGTTTTGAAGAAATCGTGTTTTTTGTGTTTCCACATAGTGAATCGTTGCGATGAGTAAACCTAATTTGCATTTGAATTTGCCCTTCTTGACCTTTAACTGCATACATAACTGAGATTGGACCTTCCAATCGGCAATTCCTATGCAAATTATAGAAAATTTAAATTGAGAAATAAATGTATGAAACCGGCAGAAATAGTTGGTGGCTGTCTTTTCGTTTCCCAGCCACTCAAAGCGTAAGCTATTCGCTGCAGATGCTACATTTGCAATCTGGGATGATTTTTGTTATTTAGGTATTTAGTTACGTAAATTTGAATTAAATCAGGTACGTTGAATCTGACTACATTTTTGAGAGGAAATGAAGACTGTTGTAAGACAAGTTGTTCATTTAAGTCTTTCAAATGAAATCGAGCTAAGCTATGTTCCAGTGGCATACATATTATAAGGCCAGACGCATTGTTGACTTCTCTCAATATTCTTAACCAAGAATAAGCTTAGTTGCTAATATCGACTTATGCTGATAACATATTAACTGTTACAATCACATTTATTTGGTTGATCTGTAATTAAGATCTCACACCGTATTTTCGACAAATGAGCAGCTTCTAAAAGAGAAAAGGACTTTTGCACAATTTCAGTTCAATATCTCAAAAACTAGAGACTTGCTTCCATACATAAAGACGGACAGACAGGCAAACGGACTCAGTTCGTCATGGATTATTTGCAAATACATTTTTTAGAATTTTCGACGTTTCTCTCTGAGTACTTCAAACTTCCTGAAAATTTAATACTCTTATATCCTGTTCAGGATATGAAAGCTTTAAATTATTCTTCTTTAACAAAATCTATGAAGTTTTATTCCCTATATCTTCGATACGATAAGCATGCTAGCATAATATTGTGCACTAAATTTAGCTGAAAACGGTCGAGTGGTTCCTGAGGTCAAAGAGCTCATTTAAAACCTATTATCTATTTTTCAACTCATACACCGATTCCTATGAAGTATTTTCATATGAACGAACAGACCATTATTAAAAGTTTTTAAGAAAATATTTTATAAATTTTTTATAAATATAAATAAATAATTGTTTACGTGTAAAGGTACCTGCATTAGTTTTTGGCATTGACTTCATAGTCATTGCTCCACAAAACCAACCTCTAATTCGTTCCAATGACAGTCGGGTCTATGTAATCGGAACGGACCTGGACTTTTATCCGGCCAAGGACTGTCAACTCGGTACACTACAACAACACCAACACTATCTACTACTAACAATCAGAAGGCATTGAAATATATTTCTTCTCTCAAGGAAATCTAAATTTTGTGACTAGAAATACTATCAATAAATATGTTCTCATCAACAAAGCTTATAGTACATATGCATGTCCGTTTACATCAATTTTTTTAGCAAAACCAGAGAAAATAATAGTTTGTTCATAATTTTAAATTCTTAATTTAGCATTCAAAATCAAGTTGGCCCCCATAACTTTTTGGCCAACGTTTTTTCCAATCTTCGATACCGTTGTTCAAGTCAACTTCCGGAATAGCCTTCAATGCACTTAGCATTTCACCTTTAATGCCTTCAATTGACTCGAAACGGTTTCTCCAGAGCGGTCGTTTGAGTTTAATGAATAGTCAAGAGTAACACATAGCTAAATCAGGCGGACACTTGGTAAAAAACTCACGAAGAACCAAAACAGTATGCGACAGTACATTATTGCAGTGCAAACGCCAAGACTTGTAGGTCTCTTTTCAGGAGTAGCTTTGTGCAAAAGACGCATAATAGTCAAATAGTATTAATTGTTGACGGTTTTGCCGATCGAAGCTAGTTCGGAGAGCACAATACAACAATATTCGAAGAAAACTATCAAAGTAGCCTTGATTTTTGATGTGGTTTTTCGGCTGCGGCTCAACTTTGCAACTAACATTTGATTGATAGTATGTTTCCGGATCTTAAGCATAGATCCAATATTCATCGTCAGCAATAATACGTTTCATGTTATCCTGGTATTGCTTCACAGACGCTAACAATGCAATCGTGCTTTCACTTTTCTTAAGCCTAAATGATCTTTCAAAATGATTTTTTTTTTGACAGTGGTCGTTCCGATATTCTAACGATGCCGGTAAGAACTTTACTCTTTCCTTCTTTTATTGATGCGTTGACCATCAGTTGATGTTGGTAGCTGTCCTGGACATGGTCTTACTAATTTTTGCTTACAGTAATATTATACATGTAGCGTAGAAAACACGGATATAAAGGAGTTTGGTTGGTAAATATTGACGCCAGCAGCTTTTTATGAAACGCCAAGAGTACGTTAGTACGTAATAGATAAAAGAACATTGTGCGGAAAGGGAAATGGTGTCAACAAAAAAAAAAAAAAAAACGCTATTGCAAAGTTGGAAAATATAAAACCAATATATTATATATTACTATAAATCGATTCCTTTACAAACGAAAAGTATTTCCCCTTAACATAGCTAAATGTAGCATTCGAATAACGAATTTAACTTTTTAAGGGCTATAATGATGAAAGTACATGCAACTAATGATGTGAACCGTAATGTTCATTAAAAAGATATAATGCAAGTATGAATAATGTCATATGTAATTTATGTGTATAGATAAATACCGGTGTCATCAATTATTATTATTTTTTCAAAAAGAGTTTACTTTACCTTTAGATGCAATTGACATTCTGTTCTTCACTGAGTCACGGGAATTTCGAGCGATAGTTGCTTGTGTAATGATTTGGCGTTTTTATAGATTTTATAACTTTGTATTTGAAGTTACGGAAATGGTTAAAAGTAAAAAAACGTGACAGCACATAAAACGTAAATACCCAAATCTGGAAGAACATGATTAAAAATGAATTTCATCGCACGACTTTTAATTACTTCGTTAAACCTTATTAAAAAAGATTACATTTGTAATAACCTACGTGCTCATACATATATAAATTATTTTTACAGCAAAAAATAATTAGTAAAAGGTACTAGATTTAAAAAGCAAAATGAGCTGTGTTATCAACTTAGCCATTTTTAACTTCATGTTTCGTAATGTAAAAAATGCCTACCAAAAAGTTACCGGATATTAGCCAAACACAAGTAGTAAAGGTTGTAGTGATAACGTAATGAATTCTGCCGACAATTGCAACAAAGTTGTTACCAACAAAGTTATGAAAATTGTTACCAACAAAGTTATTAAAGTTCTTATGAACAAATTCGTTAAAGTTGTTATCTCAAATAAAAAAAAAAGCTATTTTGTTATATTTTAAGAAATTTTTAATGAACTTGGAGATTTTACAAGCCAATTTACATAAATAAACTAAAGCGATGTTCGAAAAAGGTTGTTTGCTTAATTTACTATAAAGATAAGTGAAACACTTTAGACTTGACTGGGCCCAGATAAAGCAACTCAGGTTATTTATGATTTGAGGAAGCTTCTATTCTCATAAAGATTATAATTGCTTCAAAAGAAAATTTAACTTTTAACAACTAATAGTTTTAATATATTTTATTGTTAAGTAATTAAGGAAAATGGGATTGGTTGTTGAAGATTTTATTTAATGTTTCTGCGTTATATCTTTTTTCCAGCAACAATTCATTACCAATGAGATGGAAGTACGTACAATAAGAGAATATAAAACTTTTTTCGCATACAATGGAAAATCTCTTGTTTGAGACAAGAAAAATCGTTAGCCTCGGTAGCAACAAATACAAAAAATTCCTAAAAAAACTTAATTTTGAGCGATATGTACCGATACTTCGAAGAATGCCACGTTGCTTTGGACAACTACCCATGCGAAGTTTTATGAAGATATCTCTTTAAATGAAACAAATTTCCATACACTCCGATCGATCAGTTTACAAGGCAGCTAAATGCTATAGTCACAGCACCATTGCTTTCAATAATAACCCTTCACAGAATTCTTCTTTCTTATCCCACTAATCACTCAGTATTGCTTTGCATTTTGTTATGGAAAAACTTATGCCTGAGCAACGTTTACAAATTGTTCAACTTTATTACGAAAAGTCACGTTCTGTAAAGAACGCCTCGCTCAACTTATGGTCAACATTATATGTGGGCCTGCTGAGCAGACTATTCGCAGCATCATCACCCATCTTGAGATAGGATAAGATTCGACCGGTTAGACCACGTTCAGCACGTTATGAAGGAAAAATATTGCAGCCGTAGCTGAGAGTGTACCCTAAGATCGTCGATTTTACGTCGAGGTCTTAAATTGAAAGCGTAAAAAATACAGCTTGTGCTAGAACTGAAGTCTTTTTTTAACGTTGAGTCTCGTTTCTGGCTTAATTGGTATGTAATAAGCAGAATTGCCACATTTGGAACGAAGAGCAACCAGAATAGATTCAAGAGCTGCTATTTCATCCAGAAAAAAAAAACAGTTTGGTGTGGTTTGTGGGCCGGTGGAATCATCGGTCCATATTTTTTTAAAAACGATGCCGGTAAGAACGTAACTGTCAATGGTGAACGTTATCGCGCCATGATATCCTACTATTTGATGCCTGAAATTGAAGTTCGTAATCTCGGCGACATTTGGTTTTAACAAGAAAGCGCCACTTCGCACACATCGCATTAATCAATGAATTTACTTAAAAAAGCATTTCGATGAGCAGATAAGTGTGATACCACACCGTGGGACTTATTGCCAAAGAGTGTTTATTCGAATGACAATAAACATTATCTATTAAATTTGTTTCTTTATTTTTTCTTAAAAAAAGTTGGGAAGCTCGAAATAGAGCACCATTTAGAAGCACTTTATTCTGATCGTTCAGACGTTCGACTCAGCTCGTCATTCCGTTCATTTATATTTTATAGGGTCTCCGACGTTTCCATCTGGGTGTTAAAAACTTCGTGACGAACTTAATATACTCCATTCATGGTATAAAAATCGCAGACTTATTATACTTAGGTTTATTTATACAATTAGAATAAGAAGCGCTGAGGAAATTTTGACACTGGGGCATTTTGACACCACAATTCGTATAACTCTCCTATTGCACTTTATTATTGAAAACAGTTTTTAAGTTCGATTTCAAAAAGTTAAGCATTCGCTACAAAAACCTTCGTCTTTTGTCCGCATGCACTTGTTTATGACATTAGAATACGTATATATGCTTAAGCCTTTTATGCTAAGAAAAGTTTTCACAGCAAGTAACCAGCTCCAGAGTTTTATGATTTCACATATTTATTATTTACAAACAAAATAAAGTCAACAAAAAATGAATGGCAAATTAGTATTAATACAAGTGACATGATGTAGAAAAGCACGCTTTTGGGGAAATTTCGCTCTCTTGATAGACAAAAAAACTATTTCGAAGAACTTTAAAAACTTTCTTCAGTTTAATTTCATTAACAAAACATGTGTTGTTGACATCAAAAATACTTGTTAGAAGAAAGCATAGACCATTTCAGCGATGAAAGAACATAAATAATGTCGCTTCGTTAATTAAAAAAAATCACAAAGCAGAATACGAAAAGCAATAAAAGAAACAAAGCTAATGATGTCTTTGGGGCAAAAGAAATACACGTTCTTTTAGAAATCAAAGCAGACCATTGTTTAGACTTGAACTCATTCATTCTTTTGCAATTTCGCTTACTCATATTTATTGACGTCAATTTGAATACATACAAAATATTTTTGTGACACAATTGTTGACTGTTCTACATATAAAATTATATTAAGATTAATGTTGACTAGAGAAATCGAGAAGTCATAAGCGTGCTCACTTAAACCGTTTCTGATTCGGCGATATTATGGTTAATTAAAATGCAAATTTGTATAAATATTGACATTTATTGTAGTCGTTGATAAAACGATTCATTTAGATTACAAAAAGCTCCGAAGTTGGACCTCGTCCATCGAAACGGTGCCTTGAAACCGTCAAAAATCTGCTAAAGCGTTTTAGCGCTTTATTCCCTTATCCACCAATATATGTATATCTGAAAGTGAGATCATTCACCACATAAAGGCAGGATATTCAAAGAGAAGGTAGTAATTACACCTTGTTTGCTTTCAAAAAACTTCCACAGCTGTCATCGTATACGATTTTGAACCTTATCGGGTGGACACCGTATGGGCAACGACCAGTTAATACTGGCGAACTTTGCTGGGTGTGATGTGTATACAAAGACTATATTTATACCCTGAACAGGGTATATTAAGTTTGTCACGAAGTTTGTAACACCCAGAAGGAAGCGTCGGAAACCCTATAAAGTATATGTATAAATAATCAATATGTTGAACTGAGTCGATTTAGTCATGCCCGTCTGTCCGTCTGTCTGTCTGTGTTTATACGAACTGGTCGCACAGTTTTTAAGACATCGTTTTGATATTTTGTATATGTCATTTTCTCTTCATGAAGCTGCGCATTTGTCGAAACTGCTGATATCAGACCACTATAACATATAGCTGCCATATAAACTGAATGATCGGAATCAAGTTCTTGTATGGCAAGCTTTCACATTTGACAAGATATATTAACGAAATTTGGTATAGATAATTTCCTAAGGCAACAATGTAATCTTCGAAATCAAATTCAAATTGTTGCGATCGGTTAACTATAGCATATATCTGTCATACAAAGCGAACGATCGGAATCAAGTTTTATTTGGAAAACTTTCACATTTGACAAGATATATTCACGAAATTTGGCATGGGTTACTGCTTAAGGTAACAATATAATATCCGAAAAAATTGTTCAGATCGGATTACTATAGCATATAGCTTACATACAAATTGAACAAATATGTAGTTACTAACATAAATGCACCTGTTAAGGGTATTTAGCTTCGGTGCAACTGAAGTTAACGTTTTTTCTTGTTTTTTTCATTGTTTTGGGTAAATTTCTGTAGTAGACAAGTAATCACTCAATACCTTGATGACTTGAAAAATGGAAACTTAAAGTTTTTTGTGAGTTGAAATTTACTGTTTACATGGAAATTAATTTTAGTAATTGTATACGAATTAGTTAATTGACTAAATTTTCATAAAGATTGTATTCGAAAATAATTAAACTAAATAAGGAATTTTTAACATTTAACATTTAACGGTTAACATTTTTGTTTCGTAGAAATTGTCAGTTAAAAAACTTGTGTGCCAAACTTTACTAAACCGAAATCTGCAAGAGAAATTCACAAATAAAAGTGCATAAGCAGAATTGGGTAAATTCAAAAAAATGGTATGTCAGCAAGGCGTGCGTTTTTGGAACGATCCATTCAACGGTAATTATTTCGTCAACTCATTGCAATGAGTTGGTCGCATTTGAAGCGCTTATGGTCGTAATGGCGTTATATTTGCGATTCGCCTTTTGTTATTATTATATTTTCTCTGACTCATTGTAGATGGGACTTTTATTTTGTGCTTGAAGCTTATTATGCTTTGGGCGATCTCCGTTCAAAATCATCTTTGGCTGGCGTTGGAGCCATTGATTTTTATTTGGCGAAATTGAGGTTGCCCTGATGAGTCTTTTATTATTGAGCTATTGTTTGAACGCAGAATTATAAAACGGCCGGCAGTTGTAGAGTGTTGCCTGAACGCATATTTCAAGTTTGTCGAATATAGAAATGTAAACGCATTTATATATATTATAGACTTTCAAATATAAATACGGTGTACATTTCATTATTAGTGCGGCTCAATTTGTATGTTGTTTGTTTTCAAACGCATAAAAAATATTTTGGTACTATAGAAATTTTTATTTTATGTAAAAATGATGATTAGAGCATAAGAGCGTAACATTTCATGGTTCAAAAATAGTAAATATTTTTTTTTTTCTAATATTTATATGACTTTGTTTTGCTCATATAGACACCATAATTTCTCCAATTTGTATGCAATAAATAATTAGCTCCGCCCTAATAATATGTTTGACACATATCATGCTCAGACAGCGTTTGATGATGTTTGAATGAACAATTAAAAGCGGATCCGCTGCTCAATAGCTACATTTCACGCTCTGCTCCACATTATTATCTTTATTGCATAATTCATGATTTTCCACGCTTGCGCCACGAGTGCCCAAGCTCATCACTAATACACAAATAATCCTGGATTTTTTTTTTGAAGTCGTTGTTTAGTTTTATATTCACTTTGAATAAACCAAAATGTTTTGATTTCTTTTTAATGATTTTATTAAGCGCTCTAATGTGCAACTTCATTGTTCGCTAAGTTCAATCGTGCCACATGTGGTGCAAACTACATGACTCTTATATAGGGTGAACCATATTAAGGTTCTGTACTTAAAAAGCCCATAGAGCGAAGCGATGTTACTTGGAAAGGTCGGGCGGTTTCAGTTCTTGCACAAGCTGTGCAGTTTCTCTTTAAGATGTCGACATAAAATGCGCCAAGACGTTCCATACGCCAGTCCAAGTTGCTTCCAACACCGTCGAATCTACTCGGCTTGGTCTTCGTCTAAACTCTCAGCTACGACTGCTATATTTTTTTCACTTCGTGCTTACTGTGGTCTATTCGGTCGAATATTATCCAATAATGATTGCTGAGTCTCAATATGGGTGATGTTTTTGCGAATAGTACGCTCAGTCAGCCGATTATGTTGACGATCTTTACAGTACGTGACTTTTTCGTAATAAAGTTGAACGATTTGTAAACGTTGTTCAGGCATAAATCTTTCCACGATGGGATGGCAAACTGAAGAAAACTAACATGTCAACTTAACACGTCCCACGCGTGATCTATCATAAAACGAAAAGCTATTGAAAACAGTACCGATACTGGGATCACCCATTATTAGAGATAGACGCGTGCTTTTGTGCCATTAATTGTGTGCAACTCCAGCTTATGTACATGCTTAGTTTGAAATGTACATATGTAAATACTTAACTATATATATATACGCTTATATATATGGCGGCACATACATGCGCTTTGCTAGTTGCATAACTCTTAGTCTCAGTTTAGTGTCTAAGTCCTCGACTCACCTAAGCTCTAGTTCATTGAATGCACGATTTATGCACACACATTAACACATTCTTGCAACTAATTGCTGCAAGCATACATAGCCATAATACGATAGTGCATTGAGTGTGTCAAATTCTGACATTTGTTCAAAGCATGTACTCAAGCACACACAATACTTAGTGTGCAATCAAATATTATCTCACTTGTTAATTATATTTATGATTTATTCCTTGAATTGCGAAGAAAGGTTTTTCAAAAGCTTTTACTTTGTTTACTTAAATGGTTGCCTAGAAGAAGTAGAAAAATTGATTTGAAATATTGTGGGGGCTGCGAGTCTAACTACGATCTGTAGTAAATATTTGTTTCACCGATTGGGAGTCTACTGCGTGTACAAAATAGACTTCTCAATTTTAAAAAGCTTGTAAATATTTGAAGTGGCCTCTTTTTGGGAGCATCAAGTTAGTGATGCATTGATATTAAATGGAAATGTATGTATATGTATATGGAACACTTCGATGAGCAGATAGTTTCACTTTTGCACCGTTCGATTGGCCAGCAAGATCATGTGATATCATACAGTTAGACATTTTCCTCTGGAGATATGCAAAGTCTGCAGAATACGCGGACAATCCCGATTCGATCACGCCTTGGAGCAAAACATCTCGCGTGTACTGTTACCAGTCGAAATGCTCGAACGAGTCATCGAAAATTGGACTCAACGGATGGAACATCTCAGACCGCGGACAACATTTGAAAGAGATAATCTTCAAAAAATAGATGACATGCTCTTTCGAATGATAATAAGTTTGAAGTTTCTGTGGTTTTTTCTAAAAACGTAAGCAACCTAGAAATGGATTTAGTATATAATTTTCATTTTGTGTGGTCTTTAAATATATTACGATTTTTCACCAAAAATTTTTTAATCAGAAGATAAAGTATTGAGAGTTAGCTTTATATTTTTTATTTACAATAAACAGTTAAAACAGTTTTTATAAAACCAAAACGGTAAGGATGTCAAATTAGCGCAAGGAAAAAACAGATGGCGCTCAATAACGCTATAAGCAAAATACATACGATGTTTTCGATGTACTGTAAAATTAAAATTCGTTCGGTTTAGTGCAAAGCTTTGTATATTTAGGAACATGGAGTTCAATAATGGCGAAATTTACGCTTTTTTTAAATTTTCCTTCGTTAAGGGAAAATCTGCTGGCGACACATTCCGTGAGATTACTGGTGTTTTGGGCGATAGTACTCTATCACTTCGAACGTCGGAGGAATGATTTCGACGATTCAGAGCTGCAGAAAACGATGAGCTGTGACGACAAGTACCGATCAAATCATGGAAAACATCGAGTTAGACCGACATGTGGCATCTCGTGACATCGCCCAGAAGATGGGAGTTAGTCACCAAACCATTTTAAACCATCTGCAGAAGCTGGATACACAAATTGATTGATGTTTGGGTGCCCCATAATTTGACGCAAAAAACTCTGCGATATGTTGCTGAAACGGAATGAAATTGACCCCGGTGAATCGTCCCAAATAGTAGCCAAGCCGGGATTGACAGTCAGGAAGGTTTTGCTGTGTGTTTGGTGGGATTGGAAGGGGATCATCCGCTATTAGCTGCTCCCTTATGTCCAGACGCTTAATTCTACCATCTACTGAGAACAACTGGACCGCTTGAAACAGGCGATCGATCAGAAGCGTCGAGAATTTGCCAACAGGAAGGGTGTACTGTTTCACGAGGACAACGCCAGACCATACACTTCGTTGACGACTCATCAGAAGCTACGGGAGCTCGGATGGGACTCGGGTTTCCACCTGTTCTTGTCCCTGGCGAACGCCCTTGTTGGTGTAAAGTTGAACTCAAAAGAGGGTAGTGAAAAGTGGCTGTCTGAGTTCTCCGCAAATAAGGAAGGGGGCTTCTACGAGTGGGGCATTGTGAAGTTGCCGCCTAGATGAAAACATATTAACGAACGAAACGGGCGCATATTTGAACTAAATCCGATCACTGTAACACTTTTTATAAAGCACTGAATAAAGATTAAAGAAGCGGAAGGGAGATACTTGATATATAATTAAATTACATATGATTTAGCGGTAATCGATGCAAGTCTTATTATGTAGGGAATATAGCAATAGGGAAAAACAATGTAAACATAAGTATAAAATTAATAAGTATATATTAACTTGTAATCTTCAGTTAATATATATTTATTAATTCTATATTTAAGTTCGCATTGTTCTTCTGAAAATTTTTACTAAAAAATACTAAAATCAACGTAAAAGTGCCAGTATTTGCAAGACCAGAAAGTAATCACAGTAGACTCGTCACAAATAAGTCTGCAGTAAGTTTAGAAACTCTCAAAAATCGCTCATTAATACTAGCCTAAGTAAAATAAGATTTTGACTGGGTGCTAAAAACACAATTTTTCATGCACTTCTTCATTGAACTCGCAGTTGGTTGCTTGATGCAGCGAATTTCGCAAGATTTTTATTGCAAAATCGACAAAGAGGTGTGAATGCGGAAGAGCAAAATGCAAGCAAGTTTGAAAAAATTTCGCTAGGTTGCTACATGCAATCTCAAGCTCAACTTTGACTTATTGACTTTGACTGTTTGTTAGTAAATTTTGGTGAAATCTGTAATCAGAATCATACATACATACAAACATATATTTCATATATTTTTCTTAACGCTGTGGCTCATAGTATAACGGCTGCAACTAATTCTTTTTACTTTGGCTTAACCTTCAATCGATACACACGTTTGCCCTCACATCTGCACTTAGTTATGTGTGTGCATATACGCGGTGCTTCTTCGCCTTGTAACGGTAATTAAATTTTTTTTTTTTTGGTTTTTTTCTACTTACAAAGGAAAAGGAAATCGCTGCGCAGTGTTGTTGTTGGTTCCTTATAGTTTTTGTATGTCTTTTTCGGCCAAAAGCGCTTCTTTCAAGGCATCACCCACTTTTGGGCTTTTGTGCGTCGAGCTGTCGATAAAGATTTCAAAGTGGCGTTTAAGTTTGTAAGTCTGTTTGCTACCAGCAACACACAGTAAACCGAGTTCGTTGCTTTAGTCTTTTGTGTCCATAAGCTGTGCTTATGCAAAGCGCTGCTTACAATACAAGTATGTATGTGTGTGTATGTGCGCACAGTTCTTTTATGTGCTTTCTTAGTTTTACTGTATTTTCGATTTACCGTTTCACGGTTTCACTTGCAAGTAACTTGCAAATATTGACAACCTGTGGTAAATTATGTTTGTGTCTTGGCGAATATCGCTTGTCACCGAATATCGTTAGTTGCAACTGTTTTTCGTTTTTGTTTATACTTTAGCGCGCAAATGATTGATACGTAAATATGACACTGTTTTCTTATTCCCGAAGAGACAGTTTCATTTAAGAACTCCTCGCACTATGTTGCTTGCATAAGTTCCACTTTACACACACTTTACATCACTTTAACTTTGTTTCAATAGTTTGCTGTTCGAATTGCACTGTGAAACGGACAATAAAGCACTGTAAACCTTTCGATCGCTGCAGGTCTGTGGTCAGCTGTTCAAACCTCCGCGTTCGCGTTCGGCATCAAACAACCGTTTCTGCAGTCTGCCTCGCTGTTTTATAAACACGCGTTCGTGCTTGCATTTGCCGAAGTCGCTGAGAGCGGCGACGCAGCGGGAATTGGCGTTGCTAGTGTTGTGATCTGCCCAGCTGTGGCCAGTCTTTCAGCATGCGTCTAATTGCTGTTGCTACTATTTCTCAGTGGCCACCTTGCAACACTGGGCACTGGGTACTGAATAATTTAAAATTTTTATATTATATGATTTCAATATTCGCGATTAAACTATTAACTTCTAAAACCCCTTACAAGTTGTCTCAAGTCTTAAACCGAGAAAATAGACTTTTCAAAACACGATTAAAAATATAGCGACCTCATTCACTGGATGCAATTTCCACACAAACATTTGGTATCCCCGAAACTCAAATTTCCGCACAATGGAACAGTCCAAATGAATCTCAATAAGAAATTAATCGAAAGAACAAAAAAGGCTCCTAAGTCAATCACTAGAGTTTTTTCCTTTAATATTGGCGTACATATATGGAAAATCTATTTTAAAGGCGATTAGTAATATTTTTGTTGCAGAAAAATTGCGCCTAATACAAATTGGCAGTCATCGTATGATTTGTACTTCAGGTGATCATTTTAACGAATAATATTTAGTCGATACTGGTTCTAAAAGTGATAATGACTAAAGTAAACGATAAAGCGACGGGCGGTGAGTTGGCTAATTATGTACTTAATGCTGAATTCCGTAGCTTTGGCGGCTATCGCTATAGGTTTTCGAATCCCACGCCCTCTCCTATGCGTAGAAATTTTCTGCAACTACTGCCGAAGCTAAGAATGCGAAATCGGTTCGGTTTTGTTCAACGATGAGGCTCATTTCTGGCTAAATGGGTATGTAAACAAGTGAAATTACCGAATTTGCGACAAAGAGCAACCTGAAGAGATTCAAGAGCTGCCATTTCATCCAGAAAAGACAAAGGTTTGGTGTGATTTGCGGGCTGGTGGAAGCATCGGCTCATATTTCTTCAAAAATGATGCTGGTGAGAAAACGACCAACCGACTATTTGATGCCTGAAATTGAAGCTCGTTTCAACAATGGAGAGAACACTTCAGCAGATAATTTCGGGCTGGTCGATTGACCACGAAGATCGTGTGTTTATGATACCGTCAGACTTTTTCCTGTTGGGATAAATAAAGTCTAAACTCTATGCCCACAATCATTGAAATTGAACTCAACGGATGGACTAATTCAATGCCTTGATCAGCGCCTCAAGAATGCCAGCATTTTTCTGTACCGACAAGCAGTGTGGGATGGATGCACTAATCACCTTGAGAGGGTTGTATACCCATCTAAAACCCCTGTCATACTTTGGGTCTGGCACTCAGTTGCAACGCAAAGCCGCATTGAACTGACACAAGGTCAGCTATTGCCAACCACCACGATAATGTTAATGAATAAAGAAGACGCATATGTTAGATCAACTCGTTTTGAGTAATAGTTTGTAGTTTTGCCATAAGGGAATACCGAAAAATATAACTTCGGTAAGAAAAATTCACCACGTAATGAGTTAAACGGGGAAAAGGTTAACAAAAAGTTCATAATTTTTATTTACAAACAATCGCCAATTAATTTTCGGTTCACAAAAATAACCATCATACATTCAGAAAGTTAGTTTTTCAAGCTTTAAAAATTCTCGCGACAAAGTTTGATTATTAATAAGTGTTTTTCTAAGTTTTTTTTATTTTTATTGAAAAAATTCCAAGTTTCTAATCACTATGTTTAATCGTCTAATTGAGATAATAAAACTTTGTCGCACTCCCATCTACTCTTGCAACATGTTGCTGCAGGGTATAATATTTTTCTTCATCGAACGGTTACAAGTATCACCTTAAACTAAGCGATATATATATGAGTTCATCTGGAATAATTTGGCGTCTCAAAGGATATAACTAAATATAACTAAATTTAGCTACTTTCACAAGAAAGTGTGACTTCGGGTTAAATCGGCCCCGACGCAGACCAACCAAAATTCGATTCATCAATTCACGAAGTATCGGAAAATAGTTAAAAGTCGTGGAACGTGTGCTTGAGATTTTATGAAATGTAATGTAAATTAAATGTAATGAAAAGTATTTGTATGGTTTCTATGTTTGTATTTTTTAACGTATTTTTTTCCAAATTAAAATGAAAATAAATATTTTTTCACAACGGCAAATTGAACTAATAGCATTTTTTGTCTACTCTAAGCCTTTTATGCCACGACTGGCTGTTCTAAGAGAGAAAATGTTTTCTTATAACCTTTCACTTGTTTCGATTTGAGAATACAATCCTCAAAATTGTTGATAACCTTATATTTGAAATAGTAAATCAACTTTAATATAGATATTCAGTGCATTTGAGCTTTTGTTGAATGTGTGGAGAATAGAAATTGACGCTTCAATTTAATTTGTCTACTTTATGTTAAACTAACTGTTTTATGCTGTGATGTGAACATTCGTTAGGCCTTTATTTGTTTGTGTAGAGATATGCCGTCTCCACTACACAAAATATTTGCCACTCGCTGCCAAAACGTAAACCAACGATTGTCAGGTAAACAAAATATACAACTCGCTACTATTTGTTTTGTTCGTTGCTGTAAACTGCCGAAAGCGTATGGAATTAGCTTTCTTCACCAGCCAACTAATAAGCGCTGCACCGCGCATGTGCCAGTTTAATGATTTTATGGACTCAAACTCGTTGAATGCTACGCATCAAGACGAAGTCAACGGCCAGTTCTAACAGTAAATACTCGTGAACTCGCAGCAGACGAAGACCACTACAATCGGAATATCGACGCTAACGCGCGCTGTGCCAACACATTTGCAAATTGTTAAAAATTCTGCTATACGCAATTTTTCGAAAAGCCTGAAAGTATACTAGGAATTTAGGAAAAGTGTAAACTGCAGTTTTTGAAGTGCTAACTACATTGTGGCAGTGCGGAAATACACAAAATTAAAAGTTTTAACAAGTATTACCTGCGCAAGCCGAACACCTACGCGTAATACGCAAAAATAATAATTATACAGTGAAATACGAAACACCAACACAATTGGAGAGTACAACACACATAATATTATAAAATTCAAAACAAAAAGTAAAAGTATTTTTAATAATAAAAGAGTAATAGGGTAAAATTTGAAAGCATTTTTTTCGAAAAAAATCACCAACTTGGCTTATTCACAGAGTCATTGAAAGGTTTGGCGAGGTGTAAGCGACGAAAGCGGCCTATAGTAAAAAGTGTGATTCATACAATCCTTGCTACCTGCAGGCATCGCGTAACCGCAAGTGTCCGCGGCAAAACCCACCCTCACCAATAACAATAAAACCAATAACAAACATCCTTACCACCACCAAGTACAAAGCATAGATTTCGAAAGAACACGCTAGAGCGTATGGAACTCGTCTGGGAACAGCAGCTCAACAACACACCGCAGATAAATACGACATCGACGACTACGAGGACGACGACGAGGACGACGACTTCGTCAATCGCGAAGACAATTCTCTTCGATTCAGCGAATAGTAATTACAGCTGCTTGTTTATTCGTGTGAGCCATTTTGGAAAAATCGATTAAGTTTGTCGAAGTTTTCAAACGCAATGCGTATTAACACAATCAAGCTCAGATAAAACAATAAAACAGTTTTTTGTGATTAGCAAAAGAAATTGCCTAAACATTTAATGCGTAGATGTAGATGCGCTTGAGATTTTTAATAGATTTCGGTAAAAACTGCCAATACGCGTTATTCAACAACGTCAACAAGCTGGTGGTGAACACTCAGCACAACAACAACAAATACAACTAAAAAGCGACGCATTAACAGATTTGTTGCAATCAAGATGGGCGACGAGTACAGCCCAGATGTCAGCTCCATGGAGACAAGTAAGTGCAATATAGTACAGGTTAAAGGCAAAAAAAGTAGAATATTTCTAGACATTACGTGAACTTAGCCTGAGATGTGCAACAGACGGGCAGTTGTGGCGTGGCTTTATCTTTTCATACCCTGAGCAGGGCATATTAAGTTAGTCACGAAGTTTGTGTAACCCAGAAGTAATCGTTGGTGCCCCATAAAATGTATTTATAAATGATCAGCCAGACAAGCTGAGTCGATTTAGTCATGCCCGTCTGGCCATACGTCTCATTGTTGTGCGTATGTCCGTTTCATAGCATATGGCCATAGCATATAGCTTGCATAAAAACTGAACGATCAGAATCAAGTTCTCGTATAAAAAAACATTTCTATTTGACCAGATATCTTCACGACAGTTGGCACGGATAATTGTACAAGAGAACGGTACAATCCTCAAGAACCTGTTCTTATCGAACCACTATAGCATATAGTTGCCATTAATTAAGTTTTTGTGAATATTTTCAGCTAAAGGCAATCTAATGCTTTTAAAGAGCAAATATTTTGTATTCTCTTATCCCAATACCAAAAAAGTTCGTACTCTGAGTGGTTAAAAAAACGAAATTTTTGTTTCGTTTGGTACTCTGAAAAAATCAGGATCTATTACACCTCTAAAAAGTCTCTTCAAAGCAAAGTTTTCCAAAGCGAGATTGATGATAATAACAAAAAATAGAAAATTATAAGGCGGCGAACCTTCCCGTTTCAGTTAAGAGGTCATATTTGTGACTATTTTAGAGGTGTCGAAGAACCTATTTTAGCTGAGTCTGAGAACCTATTATTCAGAGTGCCAAGCGAAAAAGTTTTCGTTTTTTGACCCACACTAATATATACACACATTTTTTCATAAGTATGTGTGCGCAAAACAAATTGTGAAGTGCAAATAAGTTTAAAGAAAAACAAATTTTCAGCGAAACTAGTTATACCGATCTTCCAACATGTCTATACTATTTCTGAAGTTAAAGCCTAAAAGTGGGTCTAACGACGATAACCTGTTCAGAAGGGATAAGAGAATACGAAAGATATTTGGAAATCTTCTACAATTTTCATTAACATCTGATGAAATAAATCGCTTGATTGTGAGCTAGACCGGACTTTATACCAGCTTTCACACAAATATTTCTGGAAGACATATTTAAATGTTCACTTTGACATCTTCCCAGGCATATATTCAGGGAACTTGAAAATCTTCGTTAGTAGTTAGAAGACGACGAACCTCTGAGAGTTTATATCCACTGGCACAAAACAAAAAAAAAATATTTCTTTATCCCCTGAACAGGGTATATTATGTAAGTTTGGCACAATGTTTGGTGTTCCCCAGGAGGAAACATCGGAGGTCTTATAAAATATATTTACGAATGAATAGCGTTTCGAGAAAAACATGTTTTAAATTTTGGTAGCCGGTTACCCTAAAATATACTCATATCTCCGAAGTTAGTAACAGCCGGATAGCCGAAAAAGGCTTTGCGTTGAAGTATTTAAAGAAAACAAAGGCTCACCACATCATATGGCGGAAATGTCGCAAACGCGACTCACTTTAGAAGCTCCACTGAGCCAAAGAGTTCCGCGATTGGCTAGCTAAATTAGACCTTAGAAAAGAAGGATAACATTCTTTAGAATTAAAAGTAGCTTTTGACTACAAAAATAATTATGCTTTTAGATTTCTTTAATAAATATTCCCCAAAAGAGATCCTTTATCTGCAAGGAGTAATAACTACCATTCATCGGAACTCTTCCAAATTGACCGGAAAAGTAAATATTTCCGCAATATAAAATTATTTTACAACTTTATTAATTAAAATAGGATTTTTCGATAGAAAATTGAAAACGCGAATATGAAGACTAATTAACCTGTTTAAGTGCTCCCAACCATATCGATATTTCTTTTAGAGGTAAAACGGGTGACAAAGGTACCATTTTTTATTAAAATTAAGTTTACAATACGGAACGAGACGCATGTATTAACAGCATTATTGGATCTAAGAGGTGTGTTCAGAAAATAACGGGACTGTTAATGCTGAAAATATTGCGGATATGGAGAAATTTTCGTAAGACACTTCATCTCTCAGGCAATTTACATAATCCATCCCGAAACAAATGAGCCGGTTTGGTGGTCAAGAATTAAGCAAGCCAATTTTTGATATCCTGATCAAAAGTGAAGTGTATAGCAGTGAGAACGTAATTATTCTTGACCAATCACAATCCGATGCAAAAACGAATTCCTTTGTCAAGATTTTTGGCGAACTTTAAGCGTTAGGTTAGAGTGTGGTTAGTTATATTCTTTCGAGTAAATGGGGTCGACTTCGGTATGAATACCATGCCAATATGAACAGCGCTGGTATTTTTCCTGATCCCAATTACGAACAACGTTTAAGTACCTATCCTATGGAAAGAGACGAGGCTTTTAGGTTAGGCTTACACGTTATTCGTAATTGGGATCAGGAAAAATACCAGCGCTGTTGATACACACTGTCCGGAAAAATGCATTCAATACCAGGAAATTTATATGGCTCGAAGTCTTTGATTGCCCAAAGTATTAGTGGGGAATACACTCTACGCAGCTCCTTCAAGCTGGAGTCTTATAAAGTTAGTACACCACCTTGGGACCTGACCATTTCTGCCAGTAGTTTCTTATTTGTATTCTGTCCACTCTCCACATTTTTGCGTAGTTGCTTTGGGGTAGTCTTTTGCTTAATTAGTAATTTCTTAAGCCTAGCTACTTCGGTTCTCCTTTCACAATCTGTTCCAGTGGTCTTTTAGTTTTTTCACATTCACCAACCTGCGGACTTCTATTGATATCGCTTCACCATTGGTGTAGCATGTAATTGGATGTTAGGAGTAGCTTCTAATCCCTTCCATCATTTATGCCAGTTAGTCAGGTCAGGGCTTTACTTTGTTTATTGCACTCGGGCGACACCTTAGAGTTAAGCTACTGCGCCTGGCTTGAGGGAGAATTTTGTTTTGTCAATCACTAACAATTGAGGGGGCAAGAGTTAAAAAAAAATTTTTTCAAAAATTTTTTTGAAGCACCCTAATAAATATATTCGCGCTCCCAAGTCACTTAATACCGCATATATCGGCCAACATGTGAGTTATCTGGGAGAGCGTGTTTTACTTATATCAGTGCATGTCATGTCAAATTTATTGACGCTTTATTGACAAGACTACGCTGACAATGGCTTCCAAATTATGAAGGAAAATAACTAGACTGGCGAGTTTTTGTACCGGGACCGAATCCTGGAATCAGAAATTGCTCCAAAACTAAATATCAACCAAATTTGTTGTTTTAACAACGACTGTCACTCATCACATCAGTGCGAAAAATCGGGTCAACATATATATTTTATGAATTTTATTTAGAAGAAAGACACAACAACATTGAGTAATATCGTTTCTGGTTGCCCCTAGTATAAGTTTTTGGAGGGCACATTGAATAACGCTTAGTGTTTATTATTATACATAATCATTGAATAAAACAATGAATAAATGTATTTTTTTTTAATTATGACACTACTTTATTTTGATTTTTTGATGAAGAACCCAGATCTAAGGAATATTTCATTAAACAAATAATTTGGCAGGTACTGGCTGCTGCTTATTACCATATTTCTTTAAATTATATACTGATTACCACAAATATTTAATGATAATCATTAAGATGTCATAAATGAAACCCAAATAAAATCGAATTATAAATGTAAATTGTTCTTCACAGTAATTCCAGCGATTTTGGGTTTTGCTGCCGCTGCAGCACTCTCAGCTGTGGTATACATTTGTGCTAAGCGAATACGTGCACGCAACCGTAAGCAGAATCAGCATGACGCATCATTTCCCTTTCAGCCAACAAGGCGCCCAACTGCTGTGCGCTCGCCAAGCGGCCAACCACCACACTATCTGAAAAAATCTCCATCGCCGACTGGCACCAAACAATTGGGCATTTTGCAGCCAATGCAAGATCAGAACACCTCCCCGATTGCACCGCCGACTATGAAATATGTGGAGGAAGATGAGATACAACCAACCCGACACAGTCGCCAGCTAATGAACGGCGAACAGAAGCATTCCCCTACCATTGAGACACACGCCACCGTCGTTGGTCAGACCACAGGCGGTAATGGCAACAATAATGGCCACAATCACTATCATCACCATCATTTGAGTGCCATGGAAGACACAGCCAAGGAATTGACTATCGATCAGTATGGAAAATTGGGCACGATTTACTTTAAGCTACGCTATTTGGCCGAACGCAATGCACTAATGGTGTCGATTATACGTTGTCGCGGTTTACCCTGTAAGAGTGGTGGTGGCGGTTCCGGTACCGGCAATGGCGCTAGTGGTGATGGTGGTGGTAACAGCAATGGCAACAAAAACGGTTCCAATGGTTCTAATGACTTACCGACTAGCTTGAATGGACGTACTCAAACTGCCACCGATCCGTATGTAAAGCTTCAACTTTTGCCCGACAAACAGCATAAGGTGAAGACTCGCGTTGTACGCAATACACGCAATCCAGTATACGATGAGGATTTCACATTTTACGGCTTGAACATCAGCGATCTACAGAATATGTCGCTGCACTTTGTTATACTCAGCTTCGATCGTTATTCGCGTGATGATGTCATTGGCGAGGTAGTCTGCCCATTATCATCCATTGAAATCGGTGACATCTCCAAGGAGGCACTTTCTATTAGCAAGGAAATACAGCCACGTAGTTTAAAGATTCGTGCTCAAGGACGTGGCGAGTTGTTGATTTCACTGTGCTGGCAACCGGCTGCTGGTCGTTTGACTGTTGTCCTATTGAAGGCCCGCAATTTGCCCCGCATGGACGTGACCGGTTTAGCCGATCCATACGTTAAGATCTATTTGTTGTATAATGGACAACGCATTGCGAAGAAGAAGACTCACGTCAAGAAGCGCACACTTAGTCCAGTATTTAATGAAAGTTTCGCGTTCGACATACCTGCTGCAGAGGTGAGTGACAAATGAATTTATTATGCAGAAAATTTCCAAAGTGTGTTAAGTTTAAAGATATACTTTGTACTGGCACTTTGATTTCAGCGGCATGGTTTTGTGTTTTATTTAATTTCTGTATTGGTTGATACAATAATTAGAAAGTAATGATTTTTTATGGAAAATGGCTCAGTATTCTCCCCAAGAAGTGGCTCATTTGTCAGAACTATCGAAATCGAGCCACTATAGCATTTAGCTGCCACACAAACTGGACGGTCAAAATTCCGGCCTTACATGGAAAAACTTTTTTATTTGACAATATGCAAAGGGTGATCCATTTCGAGGTTCTCTACTTAAAATAAAATTTTTTTATTTCATATTTTTTGGGAAATGTTTATTATCATTCGAAAGAACATTCTTTCTTTTGAAGATTTTCTCTTTCAAATGGTGATTCCGGCAACGTCTCAGATGGTCCGTCCATTGAGTCCAATTTTCGATGACTTGTTTCAGCATTTCGACTGGTAACTTGAAATGACATGTGTGTTGTTTCGCTCCAAGGTCTCAATCGAAGCGGGATTGTCTGCATAGATTTTAAACTTTACATAGGATAAATACTAACGGTGTAATAGTACATGATCCTGGTACCTTATCGACCGGCCCAAAACGTGAAATTGCCTTGTCATTGAAGTGTCCTCTCAAAAAATCCATTGATTGATGCGATGTGTGGGAAGTGGCACCGTCTTGTTGCAACGATAATGTCAGGTATCAAATAACATGTAAAGGAACGACCGATTGAGCTAGGAATGGTCCTCGCAGCTAAACAAAATTTGGTTCGCAAATTTCGATTCTTCTTTGAACTTTTCAAGAGTTCAAGGACCGAAGCACAGCTTGAGAAGGTGGAGTGGCTTCGACGTGAAATGCACCAAGTCGTTCCATACGTCAGTCCGACTTGAAGCGAACGACGACGAATCGACTCTCCACCATCTTCGTGTACACCCTCAGCTACGGCTACTAACTTTTCTTCACTCCGTGCTGGACGTGGTTTATTCGGTCGAATATTAATCGATAATGAATGCTGAGTCTCAAGATGGGTGACGGTGTTGCGAATAATACGATTGCGATTTGTAAACGTTGTTCAGGCGTAAGTCTTTCCAAGATGAAATGTAAAGCAATACTGAACAAAAATAACATGATAACTTGACACGACTCATGCGTGATCTGTCAGAAGAAGCTATTGAAAAAGTACCCCTACTTGGATCACCCGTTATATATGTATATATAGTATATTGTTATGTTAGAGGTTTCTTCTAATTTCGGGCTGTTAAAATAGAAATGATAGCACAAATTTCCTAACACAGAAATTATTTTGTTCTGTAGTGTCGGGGTGAGGGCAACAAACCACCACCATTTTCGAAAATTATAAAAATAACTTACAAGATGAAAAATTTAGAGCTGAAAACAGGAGACCTCAAATACCCCACACAACACTTAGCAAATGAGTCGCAAATTTTTTGTTCGGATCTGTTGAGTAGTTCTATTGCCTAAGGCAAGTTCTATGGCCAAAGGCAGTTCTATTGCCTAACGCAATCTCCGAAGAAATTGTTCAGATCAGGTGACTATAGTACGTATGGAATACATATTTTGTATACGTAGAGGGTATTATTGCTACGTTGCAACCAAAGTTAACGATTTTTCTTGTTCAAATCTGTGCTTTGTTTCCTTGTTCGTTATTACGATCAAACAATTTTCCTTAGAAGCGAATTTACGAAAACATACGTTTATTATAATGAATATTTACGCACAGATGTAATTATACGTGCGGTGCTTTGGATATTTTTTCGTAAGAAATACCTTTATGTTGAATGTGTTGCCATTTTCAGGGTATCGGCGCCACACTCGACGGTGTTTCACTGGAGTTGATGCTTTTGGACTGGGATCGGGTTACCAAGAATGAGGTAAGTTTGCAGACCAAAATTGAAATCACAAGGAAAAACTGAAAAATAAACGTTTCATTCACCTTTGCTAGGTAATTGGTCGTTTGGAACTAGGCGGTCCAAACTCTGGTGGCACAGCGCTGAACCATTGGAATGAAGTGTGTAATTCACCACGAAGACAAATTGCCGAATGGCACAAGCTCAACGAGTAAGATAACAACAATAAGTTACAGTAAAACAATGAAAAGTGAAGGAAAAATAGACGAAAACTATTTTCGGCTAGAAATGTATTTCTGTTGTGGGCACAGATTTTGTACTGAAAATATAAAACCTGCTAAATTATGTTCAAGTAATGCAAAACCACTTACGCATACATGCATACATATGTATGTACGTGTAATCATACCACACACAATACAGATATAAGCAAATACATATATGCATGTTTATATGCTAAACGCGTACAAAAGAGTTTGAACCAAATGAAATTCATAATTCCACTTACTAATGAAAGCGCAAGTTTGCAAAACTTATAAATCAGCTTTCGATTATAAAACTGCAATAGCATGCTCACCTATAACTGTAATATAAGCATAAAACCTGTATGTACGTATTAGCAACGCAGTTCCAAACAGGGAAAGATCACAGAAACACACACACACACACACAATCAAATGTTGAATTTATAAAAAAACTTACTCTTACATACTTACTTTTAAAATAATTTGATAAAATTGAAGTGAGACGCAATTAAAGTAGTAGTGTGTGGATTTGTTAGCAAAGGATTTCAATTAGTAGACAAATTTTATGTAATATTACGGTAATATTTAGATGAAGGGCATTCTTTTGGATAACTGCGTGTTTTTGCTATTTTTTAAAAACTTTTGTTTTCGCGCTTCGCCTTTAATTTAAGCTAAAAAATTACCACAAACACTTCAAAGGCGCTTAATTTTCATACAATAATGTGCTTTGTAAGAAAAATAAGAAAAGTTTGTTTAACTTAATTTAAAGCCTTTTCACTGCTCAACAAGTAAGATTTTCTTTGTATAAATTTGATATTTTTATTTGAATATTAAGAGTTTCGCAAAGAAAACACCAAATTATATTCAAAATATGTAAAATATGTTTGTGTAAAAAATAGTTGTATGAATATTTAGCAGACTGTAAGAAATTATTTGTAAAATATAATACTCAATTATATAATTACGCAGAACGGAGGCGCGAAATTGCTACGCAGTTGCGGTTACAAAACAGTTTTCGTGCTTTTTCAACACATAAATTTATTTTTGAAAGACTTAAGTAGAGAGCTGGCTTCAAAGTCTACAAAATAGCAATCTTTTGGCAGGGAAAGAAATAACTGATTAAAGCGAAATTTCTATAGTTTATAGCTATATATTTAGAAATCATCCGAAAATTTTTTGGATACGAGATCTTTGATATTCTGCAATTGCTCGATGCATCCTGCATATGCATTTATCAGACGGCGGTCAGGATGCAGGTCGCAATTTCTAACGGAAACGAAAAATTCAAAGAGCTCCATATTTGTTAATAACTTATAATAAACTAAGAAAATTCCAAAAAAAAGTGTAACATCCCACACTTATTTAAAAATTGATAGAACCATGGTTAAAAATATGCTCAGACTTGGTTTTTCTTAGTTTTTCTTAGTTTTTTTTTTTTTTTTTTTTTTTTTTTTTTTTTTTTTTTTTTTTTTTTTTTTTAAAAAAGAAGATAATTTAATGCCAAAGATAATAAAGTTTGCCCCAATTTCATACTACGTTTAGTTTTTTTTTCTATCCTGCCCGCGATTTAAGGTAAATCGTAAAAATTAAAAACCGAGAAATCGCGCGTCAAAATTTTCGCTTTCTGCCCAAGCGCTCATATATTTGCTAGACGCTAGGTCACTATTTCCCTTTTAGTTTCGACAATATTTCGAATTCCCATCTCTAACTTTGGGGACATATCCTTAGATAATTTTTAAAGAGATTTAAGCTTAACCCAGCGAAAATATTCTCAACTAGCATTTTAGCATATTGATAACAGTTTTATGACTGTCTTGATAAAACAAGTTACTACAGATACATACTTGCTCATACAAAATAAGCGTAATACTGTAACACAGAAACAAAATTTGGGAAATTCAAAACCTGCACAATAACTTTCCATTATCTGAAATCATTAGTCTTCTCCACCTATAAACTGTTGCAAGTCAATGTTCAACCAACGTAAATACAGAATTCTTTCAGAAAAACCCAGTCAAATAAATATGCCTCGGCACTTAATATTTTTTCAAATACACATACATACATACATACATGCATATTTAATACGCAACCGATTTTAAAGTAGTTAAGCACACGCATACATAGATAAGTACATAATAGATATACATATACTATGTTACAGATTAGGTGGGGAATACAGTATTCTTCAACTGTGAAACCACAAGCATGTGTGTGGAGTAATAAGCTTAAAGTGAAGCTTAAAGTGTAGTTTTAATAGCTGTGAGTGTGCAAAACCGTAACAGATACCGAACCGTCAGCAGTACAATAAATGCTATATATGTTAAATAAATGAGAACTAACTCAAAACAAGCGTACATACATGCATACATATGCACATGTGTACTTGTTAGATATGTATGCTGGTAAAACGCTGGAATATGTATGTATATTAGTTTGATAGTCGTAACTCATTTAAAAAACGTGCTCAACGCATTGTTTGACCAGTTTAAATATAAATAATAAAAAATTCATAAAATCAAATGCGAAAAAATATAACTAAAATAAAAAATATGAATAAAATTGGCAATTTCGTTAAATTAGTGAAGAAATCATAAATAATTCAACACAATGCAAATAAAGTAAAGCAGGTGAAGCCAAAGGAAAGCGAATGAATTACATATACATACATACATACATACGTAAGAGTGTATAAACTCGGCTAGTAATAACTGTGCTTTGGCTCATACATATAACATATATATTTATGTCCTGTAAATACATAGTACACACTCATTTGAAGCCGCACGCGTAATTATTTTGCCAGCAAGTCAACACAAATTATAAAACTAGAAACATATACATATATACATACAAACATACGTACATATAAACACGTACTCGTATATACCACATGCAGTCACACGTAGGCTAAAACACATATGTAAGTGTATGTACTTGTAAATAAATGCCGCTCAAAAATGTTTAAGGTCCATAATTATTACATACAAACATACATATGTACGTGTAATCAGAAGCATATAAGCTAACGCAAATTAGAATTTCTCTAAACGCTCCATACAAATATCTGTATCTATAACATAAGTTAATGTGCGCAAGTGCACCGATGCTTAGAATGACAGCATTCGCTTAAGTGAACTTCAGTTGCTTTAACAAATTTCCGATGAGACACAATATTTAGATCAGAGACGCTACCAGTAGCGGCACCATCATATTTTTCTGGGGAGTTTTTCCTTCCAACATATTCATAATATTGATGTTACTTCGTGAATTCTTGTGAATATGAATTGCAGCCTCTGAACCTTTCCTTATAAACTTTCATAATAGTTTAGTTTAAGCCATAAGTACATAAACAAAGGGGGTTCAGCTTTTTTAAGTTTGCACGAGGTTTTTATCACCCAAAGGGGAATTTCGGATGCGCTGTAAAGTACATACTTACATATAAATGGTCAGCGTGACGAGCTAAGTCGATATAGCCAAGTCCGTCTGTGTGTTCGAAGTAGCGCATTTGTCGGAATCGTCGATATCGGACAAGCATAGGATGCAGCTGCTATACAAACTGAACGATCAACTCAAGCCTTTGTATTCGTTACCGTATCTTCTCGAAAGCATCGCTGCAATCTGCCAACGAATTGCTCAGATCGGTTCACCAAAGCATGCAGCCATGCAAACCAAACGATCAAACTCAAGATAAAGTTATTTTTATACTCGTTTATGCCGTAAAGGATATTATAGCTTCGGTGAGGCTGGAATTAACGTTTTTTATTGTTGTGATATTTTTTTAATTGTTCATTAGTATTAAATTTGATGCCCGAACTGATTTATGAGCAATCAAAAAAAATATCCCAGCTGGTTTCTTTCATGTTTTATGACAGACACTCTAGCTTTTATGAGAGCTTTACTCACGCATTAGATACGCTGGCCTGTCTGGAACACATCATTTGCCGCACATACTAAAATGTAAACCATTATACTTGAGATTGGAGTAAAAACTTGGAGTATGGGAAACCATTGTATGTTAATTAAAGGAATATATTAGAAAAATTTCGGTATACTGTTCCACACACCGTTTAGTTATGTACTGCGTTGAGAGTAATTTGGCAAACCCTTAATGCCAAAAGCTTCATTCCCCGTAGATATGTATACGACTGTCAACATACATAGTGGTCACTTAGAATGCAAAGTAACGTAAACTCACTTCTCATAAGCTTACAGGCGAAAGAAAAACACTCATAATGAAACATTATTTTGGTTTTCCGCTCTCAGAGATAACCTATACATCGGTTATCTCAGCTTGAAATTTTACGATATTACATATCCATATGTACATAAATTAGGATTTAGTGAATCGTAGGCAATACAAAAACAAATTTCGATTTTTTTGATGATCTTGGTGTTGTTTTGCATTTCAGGTGACGATACGTATTTGTATGTACATATATAGAAAGTCATGTAATGATTAAACAAATTCTGTATATAAATATGTTTGTGACTTTAAAAAATTTGAAATTTCAATGAAATGTTAGAAGCTCAATACGGTTCAGAGCTTAATTCTGCAAATACTGTTTTCAGAGATGACTGCTTTAGACTAGAAGTTCGTTACAATTTCAAGTTCAGTTTTGAAAATATTGCTACTTCAATGATGAATGTTTTGCATACGATAGTCTTTGCGATTCAAAGCTTAGCTCTTTAAGTACTGCTATTTCAATCTTCGCTGGCAAAGGTTAAAGGTTATTTACGATTTAATGCCTCGTTTAGAAAGTTCAAATGCGATTCTTGGAAAAATTCTTAAGATTAGGTGTCACAAATTGCATTAGAAGTTGAATTTTTTTTTTTAATAACCGAAAGCAACCAACAATACGAAGCTGAAAGCCGCAAAAAAATTGATAAAGAAACACTTCAATAAAGAAATATTTCGTAAAAGAAAGAAATTAAAAAAAAAAACAATACAAATAACGATATATAGAGCACTCATAGTTGTCTTTCTCTCAAATACTCTGTTAGATGTAAATTATAGTAAAATATTTACATGGTTTAAGTATGCATGTAAAAAACAAAAACACATACATTCATATGTACGCATACATATGTATATACATAAGAAATAATAATACAGTAAAATCTTTGCGTACAGCCGCAGACTACATATGAACGGATGTATTTAATAAGAATAGAAAATTATTATTATATATATATACCTATATATACTATAAATATATTTAAGCAACCCGGAGCTACATACAGAAATAATGTAAGAAATATGTAAATCAAATAGACGCATTCATGAGTTAATTGAAAAGTGAACACCCTGTATGCGTCCTTATTTAATAATATTTACTTGTGTTTACATGCTTGACACTGCATAAATGCATGAAAATCTATGTACACACACACACACACACCCATACACGGATGCAATGCATGAAGATTACAAAAAAGTGCATTTTAAGTAAAAAATTTATGCATTAACTAAAAGCGAGTAGCTGCAAAAGAGGAAACAGAACACACATACATAAACATACTTATTATATAAATGAGTAAATGATATAATAAACTTAACAAACACAAAATTTTGTCGAAACGAGTTTTAAATGGTGATTGGTGCTGGTTACTGGGAATTTTTTACGCTGGCCTAAAGTGCTTTCGGTGCCCTAGATACCTTATAAGATATAGATACCTTATAAGATTTTGGATATACATATGTATTTGGGCCCACAGTTCATGAAACTGTCTATGGACTGTTAAGATATGCTCTCGATTATTTGTAAACTTTATTTCAATTTTGCGCTACAAAAATCAGACAACTTGAAACCAAATAACATATTTGTTTATTATGCCCCTTTGTCTTCAAAAAATAAGAATACATTTCAGGTAAACAGAGAGAAGAATTTCGAAAAAAATGTCTTATATTTCAATAAAACGCCTTTTATGAGCTTTTCTTTTATAATTTTACAGGCAGCAATATCTTTTTAGAGGCCAGCAGTAGTCTGCCATCATTGACGATCTCAACAACCTTGAAACCTGCCTAAACCGGTCTCTCTGTCTCTTACTATAATTTTGAAAATTTTGCGAAAATTTATTCAGATCCTCCTAGGGTTTGGCAGTTTCGCAGCTTATTTTGCATAATTTCTTCACAATTTGGTATTTAATGGTTACCTAGGGAATTTTCGACTATAAAAATAAAACTCTTCCACGATACACTTTCCAGAATAGTCATAACTTTGACAAAATCTGAATCTATCAATAAGTGCCGTATACAAGGACCATCATTTATTGCCTCTTTACACTTTTCCCTCAAAATCTTCCATATTAAGCTTCGGAAATGTTCTGCAAATTTCAATAAAGTAATATCCTTCCACGTCAAATTCTTTGAAAAATGGTTTGGCATTCCTAATTTGATCACTTGTTAAATCACTGAGTTCATTTTGAGAAAATAGCTTTGATGTAGCTGCTTTACCTGCTTATTCACATCCATTGTTAGATTGTACCGATTCAATGCGAATTAATTTTGAAACGAAAACCAAATTTCTATTGAGTAAATCAGGAACTAAAAGTGATCTAGTGACTGATGGCCAGAGCATACTAAAATTATGGAGAGAACACTTCTCCAGTCTACTCAAAGTCAGTGAAAGCATAACACCAGGGGAGGGTTCCGGATACCTAAACGATGGCGATGGACCAGACGTTGTATTACACGACCAAGAAGAAGTTCGAATAGCAATTACGCGTTTGAAGAACAACAAAACGGCGGTATGGTGGTAGTAGCAAATAATCGAATGAGACCTTGGAGTACTGAAGTGGAAAAGGGTTTCGTGTGAACAGTAGTTGATCACGAGTTAGTCGGTCCTAAGTTCAAGGCGAAAGTTTCCATGAAATGAAGTAGAATTTAATTTTTTTATTTCATAGTAATTAAACACTTGAATAATTTTGAACGAAAGGAAATACGGTTCCAATTCCGTAACCTGTTGAGTATCCGTTTGTTATTAAAAATGGGCCTTSTGCTCATCCTGGCAACAGGAACGACCATAAAGAAGCCGTCGAGAGGTATCGGAAGAGTTTTCTTTTCTGTTTTATAGTCGTACTACCATGGAAGTCTTTCGAAGAGAGATGGACTAGAAGAGCATGATATTTACTGTTGTGTCGATATTTTTTCCTCGGAGGCAAAACCGGATATGGAGCATGCATCAGTTTCGTTGTTGAATATGGTCGGACGAAAGTCTGCCGGACGAATGGAATTTCAGTGTGTTCTGCCCAATTCACAGAAAGGGAAACCCCACAATATGAGCCAACCGCCGTGAGACGAGCTTCCCCAGTATCGCATATAAGGTTCTATCTAACATGCTCGAGCTTAAAACTCTTCGTCAACAAACTAATTGGATCTTATCAGTGTGGCTTTAGACCTGGAAAGTCAACAACTGACCAGATATTCACCACGCGCCTAATCTTGTAAAATTCCCGTGAAAAGGAAAATGGACACATACTCCCTCTTCGTCGATTTGCCGCGATGTCTGAATTTGTTATCTCCGCAAAACTAATATGGCTGTGCAAACTGACGTTGAGCAATACCAAAAGCTCTATCAGGATCGGGAAGGACCTCGTCGAGCCGTTCGATACCAAATGAGGTGTCAGACAACGCGCTTGCCTATCATGCGGCTTCTTCAACCTGTTTCTGGAGAAAATAGTTCGAGCTGCAGAACTTAAACAAGCAGGTACAATCATTTATAAGAGTGTACAGCTGGGCAAGACGAAATAACTTCGAAGTCGTAGATAATTTCGTCTATTTTGGAACCAGTATTAACACCATTAAGAATTGAAAAGTCCTCTATCGACGAACAAAAACCAAACTCTATAATTCACTCATTACGTTACGAGTTTTCTCGAGAAAGCTTCTGCGGAATACTTTTGGTTTTTTGCGCATTGCCTTCAGCGAATATCGCATTCAACGGAACTATGAGCTGTGCGAGATATACAAAGCCATTGACATAGTGTAGTGAATTAAAAGACAGCGACTACGCTGGCTGGGTCATGTCGTCCGAATGGACGAAAACAATCCAGCTCTGAAAGTATTCGACGTAGTACCTGCCGAAGGAAGCAGAGGTGGAGAAGGACCTGGCTTCGCTTGAAATCTCCAATTGGCGTAAGCAGCGAAAAGGAAGAACGACTGTCGCGCTGTCGTAAATTTGGCTATAACCGCGTAAGCGGTGCCTACGAAAATAAAGAAAAAGAAGAGAGGACATTTTATACACTGCATTCTAGACATATCTACATTGAATACTTAGTACAATCTGGTGACGAGAAAGATGCGCATAATTCTAATAATGAGTGGAAGATTTTTATTACTAACAAACCGATATTTATTAAAATATCAAATATGGATTTATTTTAAAAACAAGAGCTCATTCAATTTTTTTATGAAGAAGGTCGCAATCTGGACACCTGAAAGAATCAAAGGTTTGCTTTTCTAGAGCTGCGTTATTTATTTCAACACATTTCTTCAAATAATTTTAAATTTAATTATTTGTTCGCTATATGACTTCCGGCGGCAAACGAAATTCTCACGAACTTTCTGACTGCGCGTAAATCGATTATTTATATTAGCGGTTTGGTTTTAGTTCTGCGCTTGATTTCCCGGTTGCCTTTTTATCGGTTCTTCGGTGATAGGAAGAAAGCATAGTTTAACGAGTGATCGATATCTAAGGCTCTTCTGCGACCGTTTGATCCTGGTTTGCAGTCTCTTTTCCCAAGATTTGCTACATGTTGCCATTATGATTGGCTAATCAAGTCCAATATTTGTGATATATGATTAGATGCAAAACTCTTCCAAGTTTATTCTAAATCAAGTCCGAGTCTGACCAAAGATAGAATTAATTGTCGGTTTAATTATCCAACTAAAACTAATTTTACTAGCCGAAGCCGTGGACCCATATTCAGTTCGTCTGTGGTAACCTTAGTGTTTTCAAAGGTGCAATTTTAGCTTGGCTACCAAAAGCTGTAACTATATTTTGTTTTCGTTCGTAAATGGATTGACAAAAGGTCTTTTCAGAGTCGGTAAAGAAGTCGAGTAATTTTACATGATTGTTAAGGTCAAAATTTACCCATCAAAGGACTCGAATTTCGAAATAATGAAAATTATTAAAAAATTTAACCCATTTGGTTAAACGTATAGGTTTTATTTACTCGTCCCATTCATACTTCATTTTTATATTTTCACTATCTCAGGATTATTTGAAGCTATTATTGTCGCACGACAGAACGACCTTGTTCGTTTTGGGTTGTTGTGCACATCTAATATTCTTAGCACGCTTAATATTCTTGGAAAGTCTGAATGAACTGAGGTAGTTTTTCAACTTAATTCGGTTGCACCCGAACTTAGCACACCTTACTTGTCTTGAATATTGAAGGCTTATTTATTTCTTGATGGCATCGGCCAAAAATTGGCCATCGGTCGGACTACATACTAGTTATATCCATCATTATAAAACTACTATGTTCTGTAGGAACATGTTTTAAGAATATAAAAAGGAACTAAGAAGGTCAAATGACTTGTGAAAGGAAGAAACACAATAATTTTCTATAATTAATCAAAATTTTATTTAAAATACTCAGGCGGAATGGCAAAAACTCGACCAAAATTAAGCGCTTAGATGCTCGTTTCAGCCAAGGTATTGTTAAGCTTGGTGGATGTTCCATTATGGTAGGGGATGTTTTTCGGTGTTAGTGTTAGACCTCTTCATCGAATCAATGCCATTAATCAATTAATCACTAATCAATTCATAAACAAGGATATCTTTGAGCACGTGATGTTCGCCGTGCCTGTATCATGTATGTATATTTGAGTTCGGTATTAAGAACAAAATCGATGAACAATAATAAAGTTCTGTGCAATGAGGACTTTGTAGACTATTTTCTTAAATCAGACATACATATGGTTGTCAAAAAAGTCTTGCGGTATTTTCCGCTGGTTGACGCTGAGAGCGCGTAGTTCTAGTTTTATTCGTCGCATCGGGTAATGCTATACCTTTTGGAAAGCCGTCGTTCGTGAGTTATAGCGTCGCAAACATGGAGTAAAATAAAGAGAAAATATGGCAGTTACAGTACTACTACGATAAAGGCAAAAATGCTTCTCAAGCCGCCAATAAAATGTGTGCAGTTTATGGACCCGATACAGTTTCCATTTCCACCGCACAACGATGGTTTCAACGTTTTCGTTCTGGTGTAGACGAGTAGAGGTGGTCGAAGGTGTACCACGCTCCGGAAGGCCTGTCGTCGAAAATTGCGATAAAATCGCTAAATTGGTCGAAAGAGACCGGCATAGTAGCAGCCGTAGCATCGGTCAAGAGCTGAGCATGAGTCATCAAACCGTTATGAAATAAAAAATAAAATAAATATAAAAAATACCGTAAGACTTTTTTGACAATCATATATTGTGACAGGAATACACTCACAGAAATGTAAATAAAACGTAAAATATTTTATTATTCATCAATATTTATTTTCCACCAGATGAAATAGACGTATGCCACGATTTTTCCAGTCCACGAAACACTTTTCCTAAGCACTTTTCGTGATGGTCTTTTGCTTCTTCAGCGAATTTTATTTAATTTCTTTCACGGACATGACATTTTCACGGAGCCTAATCTGGTAAATACAGTGGTTGATCAATGGTATTCATTGCGATTTTGTCTTTGAATTCGGTCACAATCCTGGCTCCATGCTATGGTGCATTATCATCACTGAAAATCTATGACTTGCTCTTCCACAATTAAGGCTGTTTTGAGGGATGTTCTCCTGCAAACGCCTCATGAATATCGAAAAAGAACAATGATTTTTAGTGAATTTGGCGTGTTTTTTTCTGTTTCGGGTCATATTTTTTCCTCCATTCCGATGGTTGTTTACCAGTTTGAATGTCAAACTCAGAAACACAGTGTTACCATATCGGCCTCATACAAAATCAGTCCCGTTTCATATGCATCACAATCAAATACAACGCCCAACCTATTTAATCGAATTTGATCACCAACTTTTAGCCAACAGCCCAACTCCATCTAAATAACAGTAATTGTAATACCGACTCTACTTGAGAAGTATCACAAAGCTGCTACAATCACTATTTATTAACATCTCTTTTCACATATTTTTCGGACGCTCCAATTTTTTTTTAATACATTTTTTTTCGCTGGACAAATAGTTGTGAAAATCCTTACAATTAATTTTAACAGTCTCAACTGAGAGGCGGAAATTTATACCAAAAAAAAAGCCGCGCGATCGCAACAATGAATGATATGATTCGTGTAAATGAATCCTACGCATGGCGCCCAAATTTAAAACGCCCAAGCAGACTAATATGCTGTGATGCTCACTTTTTTCACGCACTCGCTCAAAAAAAAAAAATAATAATAATAATAATTTAAAAAAAATCTAAATTCAGGAAGAAATCAAGGAATCAGTGCATTTTTCACGAAAATCAGAGAATCTGTGCCGAAGGGAACTCCCTGACAAATCAGGGAATATGGTAACCCTAACCATATCCTAAAATTTTTTAATATTTTCATCTGTTGGAGAGATCGAAAGTTGTCCAGAACGAGGCATGTCTTCAGGGATCTCCCGACCGTCTTTGAAGGCTTTGTACCACTTGTAGACTTATGGTTTTGAATCACCATAAACCTTTATCAGCATTCGCAACGACTCCATACACGAAATTTGGTTAGAAATACAAAATTTGAGACAAATTCTTTATTCGATATTTTTATCTATTGTAAAAATCGCAAACCACTACTGAGGTGTACCGACTTAAGCAACTGGTGCAAACAAACTGGTGAACAGATCGCGCTCATATATGTGGCATAGTAATTACTAACAGTTCGACGAACTTAGCAAAATACATTCTTATGCAATATTATTTACGTCGTCAAGCAATTTAGGCTTCAGCAGCCTTTTGTCGTTTCATGGTCTGTATGCCACGGAAAAAGCTACAATGTTGTAGCCAATGTGGGCGCCGTTACAGGGGACATCGATTGTTGTGGCGATAATGGTTGACCTCACCGTTGGCATTGGTATTATTGACATATCCACATCCACATTAATCTGTACATATGAAAGGATTATTATGATTATAAATCTGTTGCAATTTATATGGCGATTGTGCCAAGTTATGTGGCAGGAATGGTTCGTCATATCGATCGACCATTGCAGTTAATTTTATTAATTATTTGAACATTTTTTTTATTTGCGGGTTTATTTGTTCGTTATTTGGTTATTTAACTTGCGTTGTGGTGGTATCGATGGATTTTTAATTATTTGCGGTTTTGCTTCACGAGCGGTCTTGTTGATGTTCCTCTTTGAATACGGAGATTAACGACTCGTACATGACTGTCAGAACTGTAATATAGTATTTCGTTCCGACCAAGCCCCCATTCAGTGGAGGTAGTCAGTATTAATGGATTATGACACAATCTCCAAGCTTTGGCGCCTTTTCTGAACTCTATCCTATCTGTACCTTTTATGAATGCCTTTGCTCTTGTACCTAGATAGGCAGAATTATCTGCCAAGTGGCTTATCCCACTGGATCAAGTATTTGTGACGTTCGATTACAAATTTACATCTTCCATGCTTGTGGCGGTTTTTCCAACCAGCCAAGAACAATTTCAGAATCCGACTAGAGAACAATCTTCATTTCTTCACGTCTAAGTTGGTCTGCACCATGGAAATTAATTATTCGAGTAGTAGGACGCCACAGAGTTTAAGTCGGGGTAAACTTAGCGTTTTTAAAGAGGACACCTTAGACTTGTTAATAAGTGGCTTGTGGTCGCGGTATCGCTTTGCGTGCGTATATACTTGGATGTATATTGTGGCACAGTATGCCTTCTCAAAGACGTTACAGAGACCGTCTAATTCGACTTTGTATTCGGGGAGATAGTTTACCCAGCGAGAACTGGTACCACTTTACTAAGCGAAGTTACTTGTTCATCCCGGTCGGTCCCATCTAACCATTACTCTTTTCTCGGGATTTCAGCTTGTATTAAGTATGATTGGCGAAAGTCAACCTGCTGGGTCGAAAAGTTTTGCCACAGAGAACAGAATTTAGCATTTTGTAATGGCGTATAATGCAGATATTGACTAAGTAGTGTGTGAAAACTGGTCAGATATCATATTCCATTGAACCCGCAGAGTTTTTGAATTTAAGGAAATTTTCGAATTTAAGGAAATTAGTTTCCAAAAAGTTTTCTTTCGGTATATGTTTTACCATATTTAGATGATTTGCGGTAATCTCTTACAGAGGAACCTTGCGGTTTTGAATGGGTCCCATAAATAAAACGTCATTTAGGGAATTTCCCGAACTTGTGGATTTTGACGCATTAAATACAACTCTAATCTTTGTTATTTTTTTTGGTCTGGCTACTGGTACCGCATGATGTGGCAAGTAAAATGAGTAGTATTTACTTTGTATGATTTTTTTGCCGGAGCTGACATCCTCCATATGGTCTAAATGGAGTTATTCTGCTACGACCCTATCCTATTCTGGTTTCAGTCCATCTTTTCATACTCTTGTAACCAGTTTTTATAGTTTTGTTCACCTAACGGTGGTACGTATCACCTACAACGAGATAGATACTGGGTTATGTTTAAATGATCAGGATGAGGAGAAAAGTTGTAATCCGGTTGACTGTCTGTCTGTC